>NC_067235.1:20192500-20470000 GCF_019924925.1 Ctenopharyngodon idella | reverse complement strand
CTTATATTATTACTTATTTATAAGTATATACAGTCAAACCAAAATTTATTCAGACACCTTGAACATTTCATTCATTAATACAGTTTATTCACTATAATTAAAAAAAAATGTAAAAAGAAAAAAAAAATATGACAAGATCTCAGAGTGTCAGAAAAAATGAATCTTAATTATGTCAGATAACACTTAAGCAAAACATGGTCAGGTCAAAGTGTCTGAATAATTTTTAGTTCCAAATTTTTATCAATTTTACTGGTAGTCCACTGTATGAAGAATTTTTGGGTATAATATGTCACAGTTTACTTTATTTTGCTATCCTCACTTACATGACTATAGTGTCCTACACCCACTAGTAAAAATGTATCAAAAATATCAAAAATGTCTGAATAATTTTTGGTTTGACTGTACACTTAAAAATACTTTTAAAAAAATAATATAAAAAATATAATTTCAATTATAAACATAATATAAAAAAAATAATATTGTATTTTGTAATATTGTAAATATATAAATAAAAACTACACACACATAAATAAATACTACTAGATAAAATAGTCAGTTGTTGGACAACATTGTGACCCACCCCTATTTGAAACTATTTTTGTCTGAGGTTAAGCTCCGATTGTACACACTGTTGTAGGGATAAAACGTTTCAGTTGCTTCCAGCGAATTGACATTTTGCTGCAAGGAGAAACCACTGGAAACAAATACAGTGTCGGCAGAGGCAACAGTGAGCGGATTCTGCCAAGAGAACAAAGATGCCTGTATTGTGACATGAAACCTAGCCGTGCTGTTTGGCTGAGGAACATTAAAGACTTGATTGCTTCCTCTGTGCAGTAACCGAATGTCAGCTGTGCTTTGTCTCCGTTTGTCATAGCTATCGGTGGTGTCTCACACTCTGCACTGGGGGAAACAGTACAAAGATCATCAGACTTCAGGCTTTTATTCGCATTTAAAGTCGGCATTAAACGGAAGTTGCGATCCGTCTTCCCTTTTGTGACGTAGGCCTATATTCGAGTGAAAGCTTCTTGAACAGGAAAAAATGTAAGGCGGGACTTCATTTTGTCCATCAGGAATTCATCGGATCGTTGTGGTTTGCTATTGCTGTGATAGGTTGTCCCGCCAACAAACCAGTAAAAAAAGTGCTCACATCAGGGCATATTAATTTTAAAAAAATGATGCACATGGATAAATTTCTATAATAAATACTGCAATATTCAATAAAAAAGAAGAACTGTCAATTTGAATTTCACAGTGATTTTAATGTTTAATGGTATTTTCAATTGTGGTAATCAAATAGGGTTTTAATGATAGTTTAAATATAAAATGATAATACTAACCATTGGGAATTTTAACATGGTTTACGTCAAACCGGTAACCATTTCTTCCCTACTGCTGAGTCATAACCAGTTCCTGCTGTGCTGAAGTCAAGCTGAGGTAATGCTTGCTGAGCTTAATGCTTCTGAAACCTAGTGAGCTGCCTCACTGCTTACTGCCAACATTGGCAGCTGCTTTCTAAGACATGTTTTGTAACCTAAAAAGTTTCAATAGTTTGCTATTAGCATGTTAAGCAAAGAGCGAGATTCTAATAAACAAATATCCACCCTATTTTCACATACAGCCATTTTAAACTTGAATGTGCAATTCTTCCAGTGTCAGTCGCTTCCAGTTATTTTAGCTGTACTAATACGTTATGCTGCTTGAAATTACAAATATCATATTATTTGAATTTATTATTGTAATCACAATAATAATAGTTTTACAGTTTACTGCACTTTGTTATTCTTTTAGTTATTTACCTATACTGGCTAATGAATTCAAAGTCTTACACATTCACAGGAAATAGTTTACTTCCACACTGAAAAATAAGGTGGATAAGTAGCACAAACAAAAACTGGGTAATAAAATAAAATATAATAATATTATATAATAATATTTTAAATTAAATACTCTAAAATACACTAATTTATTTAAATTATACTACTTTTTAATCAATACATTTCAATATTGAATGACAATAAGTATTGATAAAACAACAGTTGTGTCACAAATGACACACTATACACTATGTACTTATGCACTACATAGTCAACCGTGTAGTGTATGAACTTTAAAAGGTTATTTTGTCATTCAACATTGGAGTCTGATAGCCCCTCCCCCCTTCGCTTCATAATTAAAGCTGCGACAGTCCACACTTCGTTTTTATTTTTTTTTGGTTAAATAAGTGCATCATGCAGTTATTAGTGCACCTTTTATTTTTTGAATTTTTAATGTGAACACACTTAAATAAATACACATTTAAATAAATAAATAAATAAATACACACTATTTATACTACAAAACAGCATAGAATAGTGCATAAGTACGCGAATTGGGATGCACCTAACATTTCTTATTGCTTCAACTTCAACACCACCTTTTTTTTTTTAACTGAACTTGTCATAGTGAATTCTGGGATTGCATTCTCCAAAAAGGACTGCCTACATGTAAGGCCACCTTCTATTTTAGCCAAAATAAGTTATCTTAGAAGGCAGCATGATTTATTTGGCTACCTTTTGAAACTACCTTCTTGTCTGAAGCTGCCTACAATGTCCAAAAATGCTTATTTTTGAAGTGTTTTCTTGACTCACCCAAGTGTACGCAAGAGTTTTGAGGTGCAGTCTCTAGAGGGAACGTCTGTCCCATGCTCCAGCCCCCTATAAGGGCCTCCGTTCGCAGCTCCTGTCCAGGTGCACCCCAGTGAACAGCAGCAGCAATTCAGGACACCCAAAGTCTTCTGCTTTTCCTTTCAGTTTCAAAGTACTTATTTCCTGTCACCTAGTGTCGCTCTCATGTTTCCTTCCACTTTCCAACCCACAACATTTCCAAGGTCCTCTTTTCTTTGAGTGGATCTCATGCCAACTACACTTCTTTTCTTCCAGTGTCCTTCAGCCCTCCTTCTGCAACTCTCTCCACCCCCTCTCCCTCTCCCTCTCTCACACAGGCCCCTGCCTCCACACCACTTTCTCTCCCTCCACTTCATAAACGAGCTTGCAAAGCAGATCAGCGTAGACGCCAACGGATGCCTATCATTCCTTAAAGCAGAGGTCAAAGTGCAAAGTGAGTGTGTGTGCGCTTGCGTATGAGTTCTAATGAAAAGCAAAGGGGAAAAAAAGAGCACAGGATTAAAGGGAAGTTCAGCCAAAAGAGGGAGAGATGGTATCAGCTGGGCAGACATTTGACTTTGTGGTTATGGAGAATACAAAAGCAAGAGGAACTCACATCTGACTGATCATCAAAAACACTCTTAACACATCATGTTAGTCAATATTTTAACTGAAATGTGAAATTTCACTTACATTACAAAGAAAACATTGGATAACAACCTTCATCGGCCACGTACACACTGAATAGTTTCAGGAGTGACAAGCGCATTTAAATACGGGAGTGAGTCCCCTAAATGATCGTTCCATGAAAATCACTCACTCCTGAAAGCGTGATGATTGACATCATGGTAACCATAGCAACGTTCTGGCGTCTCGCATGTTTAATATCCACTATTTTTGACCAAAGACTCATTCTGCAATTTTATCTAAAAACCGTTGACAGAGGAGTCATGTTTTGTTTATGCTTGGAAGGCTGATTCACAGAGTGAGCTCCTACAGTGTTGCCATGTCCATATATTATACGCATTTTTGGCTTGTTGTTTGAGCTTGCCCACTGAAAGGGAAGATTATTAGGGATTATAAACCTAAATTAAATCTGTTCAGTGTATAAATCGATCATGTCTCTTCAGGAAAATTGGACTAAACCACTCAATTCATATGTATTAGTTTTACGATCTCTTTATGAAGTTTTTGAAGCGCCAAAATGGTAGTTGCATAGCTGTCAATGGAGGGACATAAATCGTTCAGATTTTACTAAAAATATCATCATGTGTGTTCCGAAGATGAACAAAAGTCTTACGGGTGTGGAACGACATGAGGGTGAGTAATTAATGACAGAATTTTCATTTTTGGGTGAACTAACCCTTTAAAATATATTTTAAATTGTAATTTATTTCTGTGATGGCAAAGCTGAAATTCTCATGTCACATGATCCTTCAGAAATAATTCTAATATGCTGATTTGGTGCTCCAGATTTGACATTTCTTACAGTTGAAAATGGTTGTTTGCTTAATGGTTTTGTGGAAACAGTGATACTTTTTTTTTTTTTTTTTTTTTTTTTTTTTTTAAGGATTCCTTATAAATAGAAAGTTCAAAAGAACAACATTTTTGTAGATTCTATCTTAAATAAAAATTAAAATTAAATTTTAAATTCTATCTTACTGATCCCAAAACTTTTGAATGCTAGTGTAAATTTTAGACTTTGAATATTGTATACAAGTTACATAAACTACTTTTATGTAGCTCCACCCCACTGCAATTGCCTGGAAAAGAGCAAGCAGAACAGTCTTCAGCATTTCTCCTTTTGTGTTCCACAGAGAAAAGAAAGTCAGACAGGTCTGGAATGGTGAGTAAACAATGGCAATGTATTTTTGGGTGAAATGTCCCTTTAAGATTGATACTGAATCTAGGTCCCCTAAACAAACTCTCTCTTTAACTCGAACATTAAATCTATTAGTCTACACTCAGTGATCAGCGGATCTGGACTTCTGCCCTCTGAACGGAGCAGAGGGTAATGTACTTCAGCAAATCTTCATCCACAGGAATTCCAAGAATGCAATTTTATCCAGCAGAGTACATTAGCAGAGAACGGGAATGTGGAAGTGTGTAGCTGTGTAACTTGACTACAGCAGATCGCACTCCTAATCCCATTTCCTACAGCCTGACATTATTTCTCATTCCACAGTGTATAACTAAGCGATTCTGTCCCAAATCCCTGAATTGCATTGATGTGTATATAAAAGCTTCTTTTAGATGAGAAACATCAGTCATGGACCACATCCTCCCTGTGATCAACAGTGCTCCAGATCTTTGGTCACCATCCATGACCATGTGTGATCATGCAGCCTAAGGACAAACACAGCCAGATGGATCTCAAATGAATATAATGATTAACCATAATTCACTATATTTGATCTAATGTCCTGTCAAATCTTAATAGGATGTTCAAGTCAAGAGATCAAGTGTACATTACTGGAGCTTCATTATTTCACAATAGAATAACAGCAATAAAAGCTGCGTATTCAAGTGACTTCACCCACAATTGAAGGGAAGTAATTCAGGCTCCCTCATTGTTAAACTCTTTACGTGACTGATGCTTTTAGACACAAACATATAGGAAAACCCATATCAGTATCTGTGCTCTCTCAACATTCATTAGAATGGTATTTGTTTGTTCTCATGCCAACTTTGTTTAATAATTAATAAGGAATAATCTCCAGAATGAAAGTATTAAAACAATCTTCACTTTAACTGTCGACTAAATAAAAACAGCAGCACACCAGCTAGTAGAGTTGTCAAACGTTCCATACTATTGTTAAAAAAAAAAAAAAAAAAAAAGGTTGACCATACCAGCATTTCTGCAGTACCAGTAGTACAGAGTACCGCTACTTGAGCACGCTGTTTTTACAAGCATTGACCATTGTAGCCAATCACAATCATTTGAGTGCGTGAACACAGTGGCCTATCAGAGGTGCAGTAAGTTAGTCAGAAACCACTTAACAGAGCTGAAAACGGACAAGGTTTTGTTTTGTTCAACACAAGCCACACACTTGCGAATCCTTTTATTATAACCAACAAATTCAGTGAGCTTTCACTTTAGAGATTGACAACCTAAGTGATTATAAAGGGGAGTCTCTTATCTTGCTTTTTGTTTAGTGCCCATTCACAATCTGAATACAAGTTTAGTTTTTCTTGCTGCCAAGTACACTGCAAAGTTTCTGGATTGACAATCTCATTTAAATGTGCGATTGTATCGGAAACAGCAGCAATTGACAGTGATAACCAATGGACGAGACAAATCTGGATTTTTTTTTTAAGTACTTCATTCAACCGTTTTTGTTATAGTACCAAAAATGGTACCGAGAACCACGGAATTTTACTGGTATTAGTACCGACTACTGAAATTTTGGTACCTGCTGCAAACCTACCAGCAAGTATTTTGTTTATAGTTTAACATGGTTACTGAGAGAAATAATTTACACAAAAATTAAAATTGTCATAACTTTGTCGCTGACTCATCCTCATTTTTACAAACGTGTTTGACTGACTTTTTTTGTGAAACACAATGTGACCAATGTTGTATGGAGCACAATGTTCTTCGAAATACAGAAACAGTTCATTTAAATTGTAATAATATTTCAATATTACTATTTTAATGTATTTTTGATCAAATAAAATGCAGCCATGCTGAGTATGAGAGACCTGCAAAATACTTAAAAAAAAATAAATCTTAACGAACGTTTAAAATGTATGTATAAAAGAAGTACAACTTCAAGTGATCTGCAATTAGTTGACAAACCCAATGCATTGACTAGCAGCAAATTCGACTAGTTGATTCAACCCCCAGTTTATAGATGGGAATATGATGTAAAATAGGGCATTAGAATAGAATTGGCTAATGCTGTAATAATTTTACCCCCAGTTTCACAGACAAGGCTTAAGCCTGGTTCCAGACTAAAATGCATGTTTGAGCTGTTTTAATTTACAGCAACTTGCACAGATATATCTTACAATATGTCAGTGCCATTGTTTTGTCTCAAGATGCACACCAGTAACGTTTTTTTTCAAGGGCACATTTATAAAAGCTACTTAAGTGTCCTAACTGAACTAAGGCCTAATCCTTGCTTAATCTAAGCCCTGTCTGTGAAACCAGGCCTCAGGATGAACACGTCTTTCAAAATATTTGAACAAAAAATTAAATGTTTGTGGCTTTGATGAAGTAACGAAGAACCAAGAACAAACAATCCTTTCTCTCTGTGGTGCAGGAACTATGAAATCCCCAAACCATTTAACAGTAATGCTGAACTGGGGGCAACAGAAAGAGCAAGAGGGAAAAACTGCAATGATACAACAAGACGAAAGAGAACAAAAGAGATGAAGCAAGCAAAGAAAGAGGCACAAACAAAAATAGCTTTGTGCTACATTGTTTCGACATGTTACATAAAATTTGTACATCCAAGTTGGATAGATCACAAAAGAACTCTGACCTATTCATCTCACAACTCATCTGTTATCTTTGCAACCGTTCCAAGATCAGCCCCACAGTAAGAACACACATGCATCTACACTGGGAAAAAAAAATGACTCAGAGGACTGAACTGAAACCCTGCTTTTCTCTGTCCCAGTTACAGCACCTACACTGGGCGCATTTCCAAAGAGAGAGAACGAGAGAACAGAGAGAGAAGAGAATCAGCTCCTTGGTTCTACCTAGACCCAGAACCTGACATGACCTGGAAAACGAGCTCTACGAATCTGTTCAAGGTAGAAACTGCTTTCATGATGACCTTCCTTAGGGAGCGGCACAGAGTTCTTTACCAGTGTTTTGTTGATGAGCAGGAAGCTTTAGACAATTACTTCTGCAAGCATCCCATTTTAATCAAATGCAGTTGTTCCTCATTACACTGCTCTCACAGACAAATAACAAATGTATGACTACAATGGCTGCATCCTAGAGTATATTATGTAGTAACTGTAAACAATAAACAGTTAGAATGCACCAAAATGTGTTAAATCAAGATCACACATTAGTTTCTGGACCTTAATCAACAAATCTACAAATGGAACAGTTTCTTCTTAATTATTCACCATCATTAGTATCAAGACAGAGCAAAGCAAGGCAATAAATACTCACCTCGATTTTCCATTACAGAATCTGAGACAAAACGATAAATGGATCCTGTAATTAAAGCAAAACAAACAGATAATTACATAAGCAGGTCCTTCATTTACAGAGCCACTCATTACTAATTATTACAGACAGATAGCATGGCATTTAAATTATTTAATAAAGCAATAAGCCACAAGAGGATGTGCATTACAGTCAATTTACCACTGGTAAGGGGAGTTCTTAAGCACGTGATTCAAACTCCTTTACCCTTGGAAAAAAACAGCATTCACTGTTGCAAATATTTTTCAAATGTGAAGGTTTAGTGATAAAACAAATATATAAAACAAATAAAACAACTCAAAAAAAAAACTATAATAGAATAAAATAAAACTAAGGGATGTTTTTCCATCTTGGGTTCATAAAAGGACACACATCTCTCTTGAATCACCAATGGGGGTTTCAAAACAGAATTTACTCAGAATGAATGGGCAGACATACAGTGGTGAAGGTCATTGGTGGTCGCCTCTGTTCGTCTATATCAAAGGGTTCAGACCAGCAGACAGGGTGCATTCGCTCATCTCCAGGGGTTTCCTGTAATATAGACATAATGTGTAACTCACTTGATCGGAGGTCAGCTGAGACCAAACACATCTCTTCAAATCCTCACTGGCTGTGATCACAGGTTCATGACAGCGATCAGTAAAGTGTGTTATCCTCAAGTACTCTCATTGTCCTTGAAAGCTTCACTCCCAGACTCCTTCATATGCTACGAATGATGCTGGTTATTTTACTCCAAGTGTAATCTTTGCCAAAGGAGATTTGGTGGTTCCTACACTAATTAGTCGCACGTCTCACACCATTAAGGTGGCAAGAACTTCATCCAACATATTTAAAAAAGCAGGTGCTACATCTCCAGGTTGCACAATTGTTGGGACAAAAAAAACGTTTGTTTAAAATAGCACCAGCAAGCTTTAGAAAAGACCAGAAGGTAAGACCATAAATAGAAGACAGGCAATTATCTGAAAGGCGCTGATGGAAAGGATAGATAACAGGCAAATAAAATGAACGAATGTCTAACAGAGGGATACACAAAACAGACAGGGCACATCAGACTGTAATGGACTGTCAGTAGAAGTGGAGGATGGATGAATCGAGGAGAGCGCGAGAGAGAGAAATGCTAATGAATATCTCCAGGGGCATTGATCGATTAAACCGAACGCAGACAGACAGCAGTCTCACCGCACTTCAACTTCTGCTTCGTCACAATGAAAGATAAGAACAGCAGAAGACTGCACGACATTTACCTGAGCCCAGCTAATGTTGTTTGTGTGATATGTCTTATTTAAAAACCAGAATACAAGTTGACACAAAATACAGTCAGTGCCAATCGTATTCTGCTAAAATAAAATGGGTAGGAGAACTACAGTAGAAACAGTAATATTCTGAAATAATATTACAATTAGGGCTGGACGATTATGACCTAAAATCAAAACCTTGATTAATTTTACCTCGATTACGATTATTTTGTTTCTGGGTTTTTTTTGTTTTGTTTTTGCCCTCATAGTTCACTTACAATGTTTACTGTAAATATGCTTGACTATTAAAGGTGGGATATTTTTTTCTATTGAAAGAGTGATCTGACATAACAGCTCACTTTCAGCAGTTATTTTATCTATGGTTTGTAACATTTCTTATAGATTTCTGCTCGTTGTAAATCAGATAAAGATAAATTAGCACAGTACCAGTTCGTAATGAGAGTGATTGCGTGTGTGAATTAGTCATACCGTCTCTTTATTAATTGTGAAGCTGTGGGTTGTAAATAGTTACTTCAAAAGTAGAAAAATATATGCTATAATAACTTTTGAGTTTCTAAGCTTTTAGTGATAAATCACAGGACAGCGCTGACAAACTAAGTCAGTTTCTGCGTTCCTCTCTGTGCACGCGATCTTCACGTTTTGTACAACTACTGTTTGTATGAGTGTTCGTGCCACAATGCAGCTGCGCGAGCACGGTAGCTCGATATAATACACATCCGATCGTCTAAAATCGCTTGAATGTCCAAACTGGCAAACCTTAAAACACTTACAACTGACAAAGTTTAGTGAAGACGCAAGGCTCACCGCTCGCGCACCGTCTGTGTGTGTTGACTCGGCGTTCACCTGCGTGCTGACTGGACGGGGCGGAGTCACGTGGCTTCACACGCGGTAGTATATTTTTAAGTGGGAAGTATTAACAGGATTAAAAAACCGAAATAACCGACATTTACACTGGTTAGAGGTTCTGAATTTCGGTTTCGATTACTTTTCGATTAATCGTCCAGCCCTAATTACAATTTAAAATAACTGTTTCCTATTTGAATATATTTTTAAAATGTAATTTATTCTTGTGACGGCAAAACTGAATTTTCAGCATCATTACTCCAGTCTTCAGTGTCACATGATCCTTCAGAAATCATTCTATGATTATAATATGCTGATTTGGTGCTCAAGAAACATTTCTTATCGTTATCAATGTTGAAAACAATTGCGCTGCTTAATATTTTTGTGGAAACTGTTATCCTTTTTTTCAGGATTCCTTGGAGAATCTTGAAACAATTCATTTCACCCTTGCTGAATAAAAGTATTAATTTCTTTCAAAAAAAAAAAAAAAAAAAAATTGATGACCCCAAACTTCGATATTTATGTATTTGCTCTAAAGAAGCTTGAAAGAATTGGTTTTAAATTCGAATAAACCATAATACTGCAAAAATCTAAAATAAACAAGGAATGTTTTCACATTGTTTTTCACAACAAAAAAGAAGAAAATTTAATAGGGATGCACTAAAATTAAAATTCTGGCTGATAATTATTATTAGTGGATTTAGCTGCTTACCATTATGGTACCAATGTGTGCATCTCTATCCATTAATATCACAATACGTAATAGTAAACAGCAATATTTGCATACATATACATTCATTAAATCAACCATGTCGCAGTTTGATATTTAAGTTATAAATATTTCGAAATTGAAGGTTATTGAGGCTCAATAATGGCTGGTATGTCCCTGACATCCCATGAAACATGACAGTCAGCTGAGGTCTACAGAATTTGCATCCGTACATTAAGCAGGCAGGAATGCAGTAAACATGAGACAGGCATTGCTAGAGTTAAGCAGCCTGTTTCAGCTACAATCATTATCCCTTGCAGCCTCACATTTTTGAGGTTTCAGACACCAAAATAATCCTAAAACCCTGGTCATTTGGTTTGCGACTTCCTGAAGGACTGTATGATCATACCTAACGCACACACTAGACTCAAACTACAAAATAAGGAAAGCAAGTGAAAAATAAAAAGAACAAGTCTTAAAGTGCATGTTTTTGTTTTGGTAATTTAATTTTTATAAAGAAGTTGAAGTTTTTCATGTGCAATTGTGGTTAAAGGCAAAAAAAAGAAAGCTTGTACATCACTCCTGATCATAAAGCTAGTTTTCTCTTATCACACTGTTCTTTTAGGATGAAAAAGAAAATATATTTATTTTGTCTCAAGACTCTTAGAGAAAGGTGTATTGCTATTATTGTTGTAGATGTGGACACACTATAAAAAACTCGCCTGCAGGGAGCTTACGCTGTCCCTTATGCAAATATCATTGAGAACAAAATGGTATACCGCTGCGACGATGCAGTGACCAGGCAGCTAGAATACTAATACTGTCCAACTCATTCCTGTGTAAAAAAAAATCAGCTTTTCACAATATTGAAACTGATCTTCATAATTCTAAAGCTGGGTTCACACTATATGATTTTGGCCACAATTTGGCCGCCTGAGGCAAATTTTGAGAATGCAATTTGCAACCTTAAAAATCAGCCAAGTCTTCTTGCGCGCATCCGTTTTTAACACGTCTTGAATGCCATACAGTCTGACATTAATGATAACTGAGATCCCACAGTGTGACATGGCTCACAGCAGGGATCATGTTCGTACAGTCTGACAAGCAACAATCGTAAAGAAAATTGTAGAGTGTGCTTAAGTTTCATAGTTATGTTGCTTTCATTTATGATTTTGAAGCATGTCACAATGAGGATTTGAAAGCAGCTTTATTTTGGTCTGTACAGGAATTCTTGGTGGGTTTATTTTTGTTTGGTCTCTGAAGCCTTACATTCTTGTTTTGGGCCAAGTGGTTAGCATGTTGTGACTGTGGTATTGAAACCACAGGGTAATATTGACCAAAGCTATGCATACATCAAATAATCCATCCTCCCATGTAATCGTAGTCTAGCCACTGCAACAAACTAACTATGGTCTTTTAGGTCTAGGTATCTACATTAACTGTGTCAAATCAACTGTTTGAATTAGGCCTATCTCAAAACCACAAGAATAACATGTTCTCCTTAAAGGATTAGTTCACTTTAAAATGAAAATTACCTCAAGATTTACTCACTCTCAAGCCATCCTAGGTGTGTATATGATGTTCTTCTTTCTGATGAAAACAATCAGAGTTATATTAATATCCTGATGCATCCAAGCTTTATAATGGCAGTGAACAGGACCAACAAGTATGAAGCTCAAGAAAGTGCATCTATCCTTCATAAACATACTCCACACGGCTCCGGGGGGTTAATAAAGGCCTTCTGAAGCGAAGCGATGCGTTTGTTTAAGAAAAATATCCATATGTAACAAGTTATAAAGTAAAATATCTAGCTTTCACCAGACCACCTTCCTCATTGAACTTACGGAAAAGGTGTAACTGGCGTTGCGTCAGTTACGCTTTTTCTGTAAGTTGAATACATAAGGCATAGGTTAGTAGTGTAAGCGTTTCGAACTGTGAGAGGCGTTACACTTTCTTTGTAAGTTGAATACGGAAGCCGGTCGGGAAATGAGCACGCACAATTAAGTATTCAATATCA
This sequence comes from Ctenopharyngodon idella, assembly GCF_019924925.1. Lineage (NCBI taxonomy): Eukaryota > Metazoa > Chordata > Actinopteri > Cypriniformes > Xenocyprididae > Ctenopharyngodon > Ctenopharyngodon idella. The sequence goes on along the minus strand of NC_067235.1, from coordinate 20,457,366 downwards.
ATTGATGTATATCAAATAATTGACAGACAATGATAAATGTAAAAAAACACAGTAATAAACATTGCCTTTCAAAATAACTGATAAATGCATGCCACTCTCTGAATTAAACATTCAATTTTAATGAAGCATGTAGCATAATACTCTCATTGCATATTGTCCGCTATTTCACACACTATTCGCAATGAATTTGAAGAAATGATGCTGCTGTGGCTTCATTCTGATGGGGAATGGCTTAGGAATATGTGCTGGATAGGCAAAAGAGCCGAGAGAATGAATTGGAGACACTTCAGTGCCTTAACGGGGAGCAGATGCGTGTCTCTCAGATAAATCCGTTCTCACACCCCTGGACCAGTAGCATCAACGCCAGTGAGTCATACTGTAAACTGGAACAATGTGCAGGGTTCTTCCTTAAAAGGTGAGAATATATGTTTGCATGCAGCATTCATGTGTAGTGTTTGCAAGATGAATGTGAATATGACATGAATGCAAAGCTACTATAATAACACGGGAATAGAGGGTGAAGCATGTTGTCATATTCCCAAATGCAAAGAGAGTGTCACCTCACGAACCTGACACATGGTGATACCTAACACATGCTAATCCCTGACACACACACTCACTCATCCTTGCAGCCTCCCTCAGGACATGAAGTGTGAAAAAAGATGTAACTGGCCTATTTCTTCTTTGGGTGCTTAACTCCTCAGCCTCCGTCGTGCACCATTTAGGATGTGCGCTCAGGGAACTAAAATCCTTCATACTGTAAATTAAACATGGCAAAATCAGCGTGGTACCAAACTGTTCGGGAGCTGCCCTATAAATGATATAAAAGCAAAATAAAATTAGATTTAGATTAGGTTTAGATGGAAATACATTGGAAGGATGACCTTGCAAGGTCCTTTCACTAAGTTTTACTTGTCACTAACGGTAATGGTTTCTCATCAATTTCAGTCGGTGAACAGGAAAAATCTGGAGGAGAAATATAACAGATGTATAACAGACTCTATTATTGTATCTACTCATCTCTGATGCCTCGCTCTCCTTCAGAACTTCTATATGTGAACACCAAGTCAATTCCATGCTCTGAACAAAAATATTCTTGAGCCAGAAACAAAATATCCAAACAAACACTTCATTTGGTTTTCAAGTAGGGCAGTGCATAAGGTAAAGTTTAAAAAAAAAAAAAACATAAAAATAAAATAAACCGAATTTCTAAACACTGGTCATATTTCATTAGATTACTCACAAATTACATTATTCTATTGACAAATGATATGAAGAAAAAAAGATAGTGTAAACTTAAAGTAAATACTTTCTAAATACTTTAAACCTATTTATTATATTTTCACAGTTAAAATTGGTCTTTCTTTATATATGAAAACAAATACAGAGCTGCCTTTATATTTTAGAAAGGGACATGCCTTGCAAAGGGATCAACCTACTTGGTGACCCCAAAAAGTCCGAAAACCCATGAACTAGACTAACACAGACAATCTGTCCTTTATACATAAATAAAATACAAACAGCAAAATGAAAAGCAACAGATTGGAACAATGCACAAGACAAGATGCTTTAAAGAAAATAATTTCTTAACACTCATGGTAGGATGCTACAAAAACGAGATGTGATGCAGAATGCAATGACCAAAGACTTTCTTCTGAACATGGATGACTGCAGGAGTGGTGCTTTAAAGTAGGTTTTTATGAAGATTTTTATTAGAAAACATCCAAAAATGCACCTACATAAATAAATAATCAAAAAATTAGATATATTAAACTTCACTGATCGACTAGTCAGTTGTTGGACCAATCCAACCAATCCAAAAATGATGTCTGATGTCACATAATGATTGACACGATTAAAAAAATGATAGAAATTGTATCAGAGCAGATGGCACATTGAAACACACCCCCCAAAGCTCAGTGTTAAGAGTGACACTACAGCACCACACTCTCATGTATAAAACTAGGCCTACAACTTGACTGCCTAAGAATAGCTTAACACACATAAAAGTGGGTTTAGTGTCCTACATCAAGCTGCCTGTAGTAACACATGGTTGATTCTCCAAACACCAAAGAAAAAAAACTGACAGAAAAGAAGAAAGGATGACAGAAAGTAGAGTCCTCTTCTATAAACAGAACTTTCAAATCTAAGGACGAGTTCTTCAACTGGATGCGCCGATTCAATTACGTAGCACGGAAATGGGAGCAGCTGGTACGCTTGTGTGATCTTTAAATAGCATCCCACCTCTGCGTGTCAAGGCTCGCTCATGTGTTTAGGTTTGGGCAGAGACAGCTGCCGATGGTGGAGAGAAAAATCGTTACATGCACTGGAGGTCAACGGAGAGTTTTGATTTCACAAACTTATGCCAATTGCGGGGGAAGACAGTATCTATGATGAACTTCCAATTTACTAATGTAACCCAAACGCAATCTTACTGTAATTTCAAAAATCGCTCTAAAAGTTCGCCTACCTCCCTGGCCGAGAACTCAACCAGAACGCAAGAGCTCCGTTGAGAGAACTATGAAGCGAGACCTGTATTTCCTATCTCCAGACCGCATTTCACACCCCCGGCTCCCTTTAGAATGACTGGACAGTGCTGTACGTTCCCATTCCGAACCGCCTATACGTCATTGCCACGCCTGCCCCAGAAAAGCTCCGCTCACCCCAGGGACCTGTGGCCCACTTTCCAAGGAGCCCAAAACACCAGTCCGAACCAAACTTCAGCCCTCCTCTCATTCCATCTTGTACATAGCCTAAGAAACTAACAGCACAGACAACCTTGATCAAGTCATGTCCCGAGGAAAGGACGGCAATCCTTGTTTCCTAATGAAACGATGTTTAATTTGAGAAAAGGCACTCTCCATTTCCCACCAGTGAAGTAAGATCTTGTGACTGCATCCTGATAGCTGGCAAACTGCATTTAGTGAGATGAGATCTCTTGAATACAAAACAACTCAATCAAGGGATAGTTCACCCAAAAATGAAAATTCTGTCATTACTCACCCTCATGTCGTTCAAAAACTGGCAAGACTTTAGTTTATCTTCGGAACACAAATGATGATCTTTGATGAAATCTGAGAGCCTTCTGTCCCTCCATAGAAAGCTACACAACTGACACATTGACGCTTAAAAAAGTTCCTAAAGAGATTGTAAAACTAATCCATATTAATTGAGTGGTTTAGTCCAAATTTTCTGAAGAGACACGATCGCTTTATATGAAGAAAAGATTGAATTTAGGCTTTTATTCACACTCATCAATTCGCACATCAGTTATGGTAAACGGAAGCTCAAGCATGTTTGGTTGACATGCGAGAACCAATTGAGGTTCATTCTCGTGTGTTGCGCAGCACATTTGAGCTTCCCAAAGAGTTTTGTTCTCGACTCGTGCATCAAGCATGTACGGTTGAGCTTCTGTTTATGTTTGCTGATCAATATTTATATGTGAATAAAAGCCCAAATTAAATCTGTTCATCATGTAAAGCAACCAAGTCTCTGTCTATGGAGGGACAGAAAGCTCTCAGATTTCATCAAAAAGATCTTCATTCTCGAAGATGAACAAAACGACATGAGGGTGAGTAATTAATGACAGAATTTTCATTTTTGGGTTAACTAACCTTGGTAGAGTGAAACACTCTCATGGCAACTATTTCATGTTTTGGTGAATTGGTGGCTAATTCGTACAATCACATTTGTATGTTTTCATACAATCTGCTTATACCCGCCGATGGTTAGGTTTAGGGGTGGATCTTCATGCTAAAAAAAAAAAAAAAAAAAAATTTTACATTTCCATATGAATCACATTGTACAAATTCATTCAAAATCACCACCTCGTAAAAAAAAAAAAAATTATGTTTTCTAATGAGATCAGGTTGGAACCACAAACAGGCCTTATATATTCAGCAATCAGCAGTATATATTTCGGTACCCATATTGAACAAGAGGTTAAGGTTTGGCTAGTTAACATGGTTTCACCCTTGCTGGTAGGTGTCGTAACTACATCACCTGGCTGCAGAGAGATTTTTGCCAGGCATAGCATGCTTAAAACAGCAGAAAATACAGTAAAATGAACTACAATACTATTTATCGAGGCTTTTATGAAGAAACATAAACTACTGAAGTAACCTTTTCACCCAACTACTCACTATTCGTTATCTGACTGACAGTTAAAAGCTACATTTTGGTTTTTTATGAGTTCTATATAGATCAATTATAATTTTGATCTAAATGTGATCCACCCCCTCATATCCTGGACTTCACAGAGATAATGTGATAAATCGCAATGGCCTAACCCAGATAAAAATTGTATAATGTACAAGTCATCATTTTAAAAAACACAGAAATCACTTTATTTTCTGCAATGTCACAGTGTGAGAGTACAACACAAACCTGCTGTTACAGTTTCACCATCGCTACGCATATGCACTGCTTATGCATGCGGTGTGAAACAGGCTCTCCTAACTGAACTAACAAAAATCATTTTGAATACATAGACAATACACATTCTCATAAGCCATCAATATAAGAAAAGCAAAAAGTAAATGACATAATTTGCAACTTAAAGGATATTTAGACCAGTCTATCAACATCCTTCCCAAGTAAAACAAACTTGTGTCTTCAACATCTACACATCTCTCTGCAGAAACCATTTAGATGTATGAAAAGACCACCAAAGAGTTTAAACAAATGATTTTCAATTTGAAACATTATTGTATAGGCTATATAAATAACTATACTCATCTCAATCATCTAGAACCAAGATTTTCAACCAGGGTCCCTTCAGGGGATCCATGTAATGGAGAAAATACAATAAAACATTTTCATTACATTAACTAATTTCTGACTGTCTAGTTAAAGACCTGCTAAGTGTTATATTTTGTAGTGAAGTTAGTTATAATGTTCATAATCAAAGTTATTATAAAGAAAACACATCATTTTAATCATAGGCTTCTGGGTTTTCCTAATGTCTCAGTGTCTATAAAAACTGAAAATCCCCGATCTACTGGATTCCACTAAAACACATTGTTATCATCATTTGTGTCCTCCTTAAGCTAGAATACCAATGCGAGTAAAAGAAGATGGTCTGCACTAACCACACTGAGTAACAGGATGGAATATTTCTTAATAATATTAAATAGCTTAACAAGTGTCCTTCACCCTACCTTGCAACGGGCAATCCATCTCAATCTTTCGCTCATGCACACCAGAGAAATTAGAGCTTCACTCGAGCAATGAATGAGTGATGCTCTGACGGAGCTGCGAGCTAATCAAGTCCTCAAAACGACTCGTGCACAAAGAACAAATCAGATGCTAAAAAGATGAGATCTTCCTCGATGTTACGCAAGATGACGAGATCAGTCTCTGCATGTGATAAGGATCAAACACCGGCTCTCGTAAACGGTTCCGTTAGATTTTGAGTAACAATGGAGAAAAAAAACAGGCGGTAGATGCGAAATGCTCACTGCGAGTGGACGCGCGTGCTCCTCATTGCACATATTTCCAATGGACATGAAAATGAGCGGTGATACATTCAGAAAGCATTGGTAATTTTCTGCTGAATTAAAATGAGGAGCTTCGTTCTCCATACATTTTTCCCTTTGGAACCCCCGTAAACAAATACGTCTTCGTAAAAACAGCTCTCGTGCGTTGCTGAAAAGTCAGCTGATCATCATAACGGAAAACATTCTCAGATGTGTTATATGTTGAGTGATGTTTTCAGTACTTCCCAGACTAAAGGGGAAATGCACCGTTCGCAGTGCTTATTACATGCATTTAATGCATGCACTGAGAAAAAAAAAAAAAAAAAACAGAACGCAAGCGTGCAAAGATGATGGGGAGCATCACGATGAGCGCAGCGCCGATACAACTTTGATCACAAGTATTATCGCATTGTTTTTTTTCTCATAATAATAAAACACAAATGTTTGACTGTATTTGTGGAGGGAAAGCATATGACGAAAAAAAAATTGTTGTATGTGCACGAGTACTTTGGGCATAACTTAAAAACATAGCAGAAAGCTGAGATTTGCATTGAAACAACTTTCTTTTCCCATGCGATTAACCTGCGCGTGCATCATCTGGTTAATAGGCAGCATCTCTTACCTTGCCCTATTACGTCTAAGGCACTGGCCCTCCTCTTCCCTCGTCTAGTTTCACTTCATGTACACGACAACACGGATACTTTTTCCTTACTCTCTTTCTCCAACCCCCATTGAAACTTTTGCCAAAGATACCGGAAATCGAGGGACAAGAAGTATGGTAATTGTAGTTTTCAGTTTGAAGAACCTCTGTACGCTTCCATTGTCTGCCTCAACATAATTGACTACATTACCCATGAGGCGCTTCAGGGGAAACGAACTAATGCAACTCATTCTACCTTTAAAGTTTAAATGTTGAATGCATGTGAATATTTAGTGTATTTATGCATTTATTGTTTGTAGAGTTGTAGTGTTGTGGTGTTGTAGTGAATTGTTAATTACAGAAAATACTACTCGATATCTTATCTTTAACATTTATAGATATATCGGAGTGAAACCGTGTGCGAATCATGAAAGTGAAGCTAAACAACCCTCTTGAAAAAAACAGCATATGCTGGTAAGGTAGATTTTGAAGCTGGGATGCTGGTTTGAGCTGGTTTATGCTGGTCAAGTGCTGGTCCTATGATGGTAATATGCTGGTCAAGAAATTGTAATGGAATGTTTTTATTCTTTTACTGAAGTTGAAGTGTTCACTCTGCACGTACTGTGTATTATGTATAGTAATAGAAAGACTTTGCAATTAGCTTACAACGAGGTTAGCCTACTGAATATGGCAATCATTTTAAATATAAACTTATTTATTTATCATAAATTTACGTGTTTAGATGAATAACATGGTCTTAAATGTAATATGAGACACGATATGTTAAGGTAAAGAGAGTAATATATATATATATATATATATATATATATATATATATATATATATATATAAACAATTAAAGTTCTTAGTCTGTGGCTGTGCACATTAGACTATCTTGTCATGCATCCTAAAACAAAACATCTACATTATTGGCAATGTTACACATATTGCTTTTTAGCAATACTTACAACATTGTTTACAGCCAGAACCAATTGAATTTTTAATTTGTAATAATCCTGGAGTAACTATACAAAATAAAGCCTTTTCTATACTTCTATTCCCCCCTTCTGTTAGGTGTAGAATATTTGGTGGAAATTTTGGGTGGAGTTTTCTATCCCAGCAGAAAATCACTCATTTGAGATTGGTTGCTTAAAAGTGCAAAAATATAAAAGTTTTTCAACAAATCTGGCATTTTTATTTAATCAAAGAAGACATGTTATAGAAGAAAATTGATTGGTGAATAAAAACTATCATTTCTATCTGCATGTGTCTTAAATAGGTCATCCTGGCTAAATTCTGCAATGTCACACAAGGGACAGGTCTTGTGAACATTTCAACCAAGTATAATGAGTCAGAGGAAATTGAAGTGTGAGATAATCTTGGTAGTTAAAATGGTCAGATGGGTCAAAGGGAGGCTGTACTCATGGGACATGAAATCCCATGACTCCACCAGTGGTTCATCCAATATAATAATGAGTAAGCAAGAATTTCACTTGCATGTAACTGTATGTCCAAAAAAAGCCCAGAGCATAGCATGCATTTACTTAGTTTAAATGACATTAAAAAATGTTTGATCATGACTGAAATTTGAAGAAGCAACTGTAAAGTTTCCATAAGAAACCATGGTTTGCTAAGCAAGTGCTATGTAGTTGTATGCAACAATACAACAATTTAGTTGAAAATCACTTAAAATACAAAGAAGCAATACCTTTGTGATTAGTATTAGAATGCCTGAAGTGCTTTTAAGATTTTATAAGTCAAAACTAATTATGATTGAATATCTGCTGACACCCCAAGGTTTTTATTTAGCAGCATGTTGGTTCACATTTAACTACACAAAAATGGAAGAAAAAAAAATTACAGGTTTGTCATGTGAGTGGTGTCATTTAAAAGTAATTCCTGTAGGGATTTGATAGTAACAGTGTACTGCCATCCAGTGGAAACTCTGGAGAAGTGCTAATGGAGGGACTTTTTTTTTCAGTAGAATAAAAGAATTGTGAAACGGACTCTTGTAAAAATAGTGTTGAAATAAACTTAGGGGAAACCTTGTGCAATATCACCCATGTTTGAGGGAGCTTTCCTGATTAATTTATTACAAATAAGATGAGATGTTTCTTTTACTGATTTTACTCAAATTAGTTTTTTTTAATCATTAAAAAGAAAAAGTCATAATTTTTGCTTTATGTCATCATTGGTTCCAGCAGGAATGAAAAAAGTAGCAGGTTCTGTGTACAGCAGTCTTTATTAAATAACAAAAAAACAAAATAACCAAACACTCAGAACTTCTCAAAAACTTGAACAGAACAACCAGTATACAATGACAATTTTTTATTTTTTATTTTTTTTTTTACACTGACAATCATAGACAAAGAACTACTGAAAATTAGGGTTATAAATACACAAGAAAACACTGGGGCTAAAGAGATAATTAACCAGACACAGGTGAAACACATAAGGGCAAATCAAAAACCATGGCAACGGATGAAGTAAGACACAGGAAATTGAACTGGAAACAGTGCAAATCAAACCAGAACACAACTCAAACAAAACTAAGGGTACGTTTACATGACAACAATGTAAAAAAAAAAAAAAAAAAACCAAACGTTTTTTTTTTTTTTTTTTTTTTTTTTTTTTTCAGATGACAAGGCTGTCAAAACGATCCCTGTTCACATGGATCCGCCAAACCAACTAAAACGCTTTGTAATGCATCCCAGGCCAGTAGAGTCAGAGATTGTATATTATAGGGAGATGAGAGGGTCTGTATCTCTTACCATTGGAGAAAGCGTAACGGCTAACTTAATCACGTGCGGCACCTCTCAGCCTATCGTGTAATGGCAGTGACATCAGTCGCAACATTCCCTAGTTTGCCTTCTCTTTAAAAAATACATTTTAATCAAGCTAAAATCTACATATAGTTCCCAATGAAAGTATTGTTTAGTGTAAAACATGCTGAAGATTAGAAAACAGGCTGTCGATTAATTAAATAATTAGCTATTTCCCCACAAAAGCTGTTTAATCAGCATAGTGAACCCTCTCATCCATTGACATCCATTCAAAAAACGGCCTCTGGTCTCCTTCCCTTCGTACCGCCAGAGGCGGAGCGTTAGCATTAGCCATTACACTTTTTTGGCTAAAGGTCGCAGGCTTGCCTTCCAGTGGCTTTGGTAGAGTCCCCCCAGGAATAGAGTACCTCAGGGATGACGTGTTTTTGTAGGCCAACCCGGAAGTTAGCGGCGCACGGTTCCCTCGATCAAAAGCCTATGCATTTTTCCCATAGACTTTTGGAAAATCGCAAAAAATAAGCTCTGTGTTTAACAAAGGGTTATGACACTTGCACGTTTTGTCTATCAAGATAATCTTTACAAGTTAACACAACATTTATACATTTTGAAGCCTAAATAAAGTCGTCAGATATAAAAAGCTAACAGTAGGCTATAAACGGACTACAGCACACCATGATCGCGGATCAACGTCACCACCACCAAGCTTCCTCAAACTTTATTTAGAAAACAACTTTATTTAAAAACACTCTGATTATGATCTGCGCTGTGTATGAATACTTATCCACTTTTTCATGAGAAATGCTGTCCAAATGTCCTGTTTATCATGATGATGTCTAAAGTCCCCGCCAACGGAAGTAGTCCCTTTTAGCAATTTGTTAGCAACCGCCATTTTTAAGACACAATAAAGGTTTAAAAAAATTACAAGCGGGTTATAACTGGTGTGTTTTATGTCATAGTTCAAAACGTATATATTTAGAGGCTTTGTTAACCACAGACCTTATTTCAGGCGATTTAGCAAAAACCCATTCAAAAAAACCATTGACTTCGGGGCGGTGGAACTGAAAGTCCTAAAATGCTAACTCGCTTCCGGGTTTTGCCTACAAAAACACATCATCCCTGAGGTACTCTATTGGGTCTCCTTTAGGACCCGAATGAACCTATTGGTTCAACTGACTTTTAATGGGTAGTATTTTTAGCGCCTGATTATAATTCCTGCAATATCATGTTATGATTATATAATTTAAATGAGTTATGAGTTACATGGTTCATATACTAGTATATAACTGAAGCTATAAGTTGTGAAATCAAGCATTTCTCATTCTTTCTGTTTTTTAGTTAGCTTATAGCATAGCATACATCTACCTGATTAGCCTGCTAGCTTAGCTTATATTATATTAGATATGTTTTTTGCTTCCAATATAGTTCCTAATTACATGTTTCAAATTAATGTTTGTGTGTACTTAGCATGACAATTTATTAAAATGTATTATAGTATTATTATATACTATACCACATTGCTATTATTGTGTAAAATTAATTATTTTTACAGAACATAGTATGTTGCAACAATCCTTATCCTTATAAAAAATATATTTTTAGGCATGGTTGTGTTTCCAGTTTGTTATGTAATACATAGGCATTTATTTTATATTTCAAGCATGTTGTTTGCGCACTTTATGTATTAAACATCATACAATAGTTAAATAGGTTATAATTAGTCAAGACATCGCAATAACAACTTTTGATCAGGCAACTTGATTTCTCATGACAACGGTATCGATTTCAAAAGTCTGTGTTTTCAGGCCCCCAAAACTCCATTGTTGTGTAAATGAACGGCCAAAACGTGACACATTCATTGTGGAATATCATTATGATTTTAGCTTTTAAATAGATTTGAATTTGTCACACACCTTCAACTGCTTATCTAGAGCCACGTCAGCAATGAGGTGTGGAAAGTTTTACATAAAATTGACATATTTTGCATAACTTCATTTGGTAATCAAGACGATTGAATGTGCAATCTTTTTTGCGAAGTCATGCACGATAATTTTATAATTTACAGTTACCCAACATAAATCAAAGTTCATCTTCTAACAGCTGACAACGCCTTGCATGACTGAAGCAATAGTTTTAAACGATAATGATTGGCAAAACAAGGTGTTATGCATATTATTGAGAAAGGTGAACCATGACAGATACTCCATTAATCTAGACAATATTCTAGAGCTTCTTTTAAAAGCACAATATATTCTAATGACAAATATACTGTTATATTGACACATAGAACACAAACTTAACTTAAAAATCCAAGGAGAAAAGTATAGAAGTGAGCACGACATCCATCAATGAACCACCAAAACAGAAAAGGCAGAGGGTTGGCTTCTGGTGCACGTCCTCAGCCAATCTTGGTGAGAGGTTAAAAAAACTCAACCCATCAAACATGTCCCATGGAACTTTGAAATGATGATCCTCTGTTTAAAATTTCTAGAACAATGGGCGATAATGTTAACATTATTTTAACCAGTAATAATCAAACATGATGCTGTTTTCCAATAGCTGGTGCCTCTTGTGCCACGTAGTCTTTAGAAGCTGCATTGCTGTTTGTTAATTGCTTATATGGGTATTGTAAAGTCATCCAGGCTACTGGTTCTGCTCTGATAAAAGTGTATGCACTTTGCTCAGATCTATGAAAACGGATCAGTGGAGACAAAATACCTCTTTGATAATGTAGCTTTTATCATCAAGTACATAATGTTAAAATGCCATCATGTTTCTCCACAGAACTGTTTTACAAAGGGCGCTGAACAGACCATGTTGTGAAAACTTCAACTGGTAGTTCAACAAATGCAAATAAATAAAGTAAAAATAAAATATTAATAGATTGATCGATTAAGTGATGACTTGGTTGATCCCAGAGGGGAAATTTAGTAATATATTGTTTGCAGCCCTCATAATGTACTCATAATATATAAGATTGCTGATGTGAACAGTGTCAAGGACTGCATGTGGATACTTGCTGAGGAGCCTCCTCCATTCTGTTCTATTAATAGCGCAGTAATAATGCAGTGACAGTGTAGCAAGCATAATGTGCTGGAATGTGTGTGTAGTGCACAAAATCTAGAGATCTCTCTACCACACAGCATATACTTTTTTCTTCTTTTTTTTATACAGATGTCCATTCCTAAGCTCTGTGAATAATGTGCTCTCTAGGTCAGGGTTGAAAACATTATTTGACCCAAAAATTCCTCACCATGAAATGCCTCAAATCAATCCCAGATGCTGTATCCCCCTTGCACCTGCTGCTCCCCATACTCCATACCCCAGGGCTCATGCTCGAAAAATCACAAAACATGCACACTGGTGACATGAGGAGGGGGCTTATTTTCATTCTCACAGTTTTTATTTAGAGTGCTGGCATATACTCTGTTCTTTGAGTTTCTTATGCATCTCTCACTGCAATAAATAACTGAAGGAAGTGAATGTTATATTGTTTGTGCTGTTAAGATAAACACAAAGAGTTGCAAAACACAAGCTATTGAATTTATACACATTGTGTCTTGAACAGAATATCTGAATACAGTCGAATTATCGATAGCCTATTATCCACTAGGGGGCGCTGGTTTATAATCTGAGTAATTTATTAAAGACACTACCGATCTGAACTGTCAGAGTCCGAGCCTCAGCCTCATATATCATGGGACATCTGAACCGTGTCTAATTTCCCTAGGGTCCGATTCCTTATGTCTGTAAATAATAAAATATATCAACATTAGCACCGGAACATTAATTCAGCTGGTTCAGTTGATTAGTGTGCTATAAAAACTATTGAACTAATTTCAGAGAGGTGGAACATTAAAAGCAAATTCACATGGATGCATTTTTATGTAGGCTAATTATGCATCTTTAAAATACACAGCCTACATCAAACTATTTAGCACAGGGGCGTCGCTAGACCCTTTTTACTGGGACACGAACCCCAGTAAAATATCTAACTGATAAATCCTTAAGTGTCAGTGGGATTTACGACCTGAGAATCATTTTCTCTGATATTTCAGCAATCAATACATGTGTTTTGAGTTTGATTCATTCACGCACTGACGTTGGCAGCGGTTTCACAGAAATTCTAACGGGATATTTTGTAAGACTGAAAACAAAAAGAGCGCTGGATGAGGTCAATATTTAGGCTACTTACAATCCACTGTAGGAGACAAACCTTGCAAGTATCGTTCGTCAACTTCATTTAACAATTTGAACTGTTGTCATACGCAGTTGATGTAGTGAATGCAGTGCAGCACTTCCGTGTTATACGCCAGAATGCCGACTCATTATTGGCCGTCTCCTGCTGCGTCAGCATCACACGCATGCTGCTCACGTATACAGCATCGCCAATACTGAGCCAACGTTCAGATGTAAACACGGAAGCACTGAACTACATTCACTATGTCAACTGCATATGACAACAATTCAAATTGTTAAATAAAGCCGTTATTTTTGTTTTGTTTTTGCGCACAAAAAGTATTCTCGTCCCTTCATAACATTAAGGTTGAACCACCGTAGTCACATGGACTATTTTAACGACGTCTTTAATACTTTTCTGGACCTCAAAAGGTGCAGTGACTTTGCTGCCTATGTGTGGTTCAGAAACCCTTCAGATTTCATCAAAAATATTTTAATTTTTTTCATTCCGAATATGAATGAAGGTCTTATGTGTTTGGGACGACATGAGGGTGAGTATGACAGAAATGTCATTTTTGGGTGAACTAACCCTTTAAAACTTATTAACTTCTTAACTGAAGCACAACCTATAAAACAAATCTAGAAAATCTAAATCTAAATAAAACTGACAAAAATTAAATGTACAAAAATGTATGCTTAAAGGAAAACATAACACAAAAATTAAACTATGAAATGAAAAGCATGAATGAAAGCATACAATGACCAGGGCAGGGGTCCTTTGTGGAGCTTGACAGCCCCTGGTCACTATGCTTCAATTGTGTGGTAGGGAGCAGCGTGAACATTCTGTAAAATTTTTCTTTTTGTGTTCAGAAGAAAGAAAATCATACAGGTTCAAAACAACACGAGGGTGAGTAAATGATGACAGAATCTTCATTTTATTCCTTTTTGGCAGCTACTGATAAATTAGTCATCTGGTATGTTTGCATAGAGGTGCAATAGTGATTTATTGATAGTCAGTTAAATATTTAATTTACTTAAAACCCTCAAGCACTGCAGGGCTAATAAAAAATACAGATATTTCATCGACCAGACAGCACAAATTGATGGAAAGGTATACTACTGGAAAGGGAACTCTGATTAGGAAGAACTGTTTGTTTGTTGGGTTATGAAGGAAATAGCAACTTCCTGTTGTGGAGACACTCACACGTTAGCGAGAAAAATGAAAGGGGTTGATTGAGGCCAGTGCAACAGTATATAAACACTGGCTTTGTCAAATGTCCCAAATGCTTTGGAATGATAACTTGGCTCCTGCTTCCCAAAAGGGACTGTCAAACGGGGATCTGACTAATGATATCTCTTAGACAACACTCATGCAATATACCATAGGGACAAGCGACTGGTGTGAGCATAGTGTAAAATTAATGTTTTATGTATGTGTATATATATATATACAGTCAAACCAAAAATTATTCAGACATTTTTGATATTTTTGAAACTGTATTTTGCATTACTTTGAGGAAAAAAAAAAAATATATATATATATATATATATATATATACAGTCAAACCAAAAATTATTCAGACATTTTTGATATTTTTGATATATTTTTACTAGTGGGTGCAGGACATTATAGTTCATTTGTGTGAGTGAGGATAGCAAAATTAAGTAAACTGTGACATATTATACGAAAAATTCTTCATACAGTTGACTACCAGTAATATTGATAAAAATTTGGAACCAAAAATTATTCAGACACTTTGACCTGACCATGTTTTGCTTAAGTGTTATCTGACATAATTAACATTAATTTTTTCTGACACAGTTTAACTCTGAGATCTTGTCATATTTTACCATTTTTTTAAACTATTGTGAATAAACTGTAATAATGAATGAAATGTTCAAGGTGTCTGAATACATTTTGGTTTGACTGTGTGTATATATATGTATCTGTAGAAAAAAAAAAAAAAAAAAAACTCTGACAATGCATTTTTCCCTGAACAGTTCTTAGAAAATGTGTGACGAAATGGTCATATGAGTTCTTTGTTCTTCTATGATCTGAATGCTCGTGACAATTTACTTTATGGCAATCTATGCTTTTTATATCAGTATTTTGAAAGGTATTCAGCAAAAGTCATGTAAAGATGTAGAGTATTAAAAACTATAATAGTATATGTTATACTGTATTTTGCTCTGTTCAATGTAGTTCCATGGCAAATATACTCCATGAACTACATAAGTATTCTTATGTAGTACATAGAGTACATTTCCAATGGATGAAACTGGTTCATTCATCTGCTGCTTATTTAACAATCTGGCACATGATCAGCATTCTAGGTATGTAACTGGGCATTGAGCCCTCTTAACAGCTATTAGATAAAAAATCACATATAGCCTATAAGCAATTACTGATATCAATCTACTACGTAAACAACTCACCTGATCTCCTGATGTCACTTTGCAATACAGTATCTTTATCAGAGAGTTTTTGGATACAGAAAACTGACATCTGATGGTTAACCGCAGATTAACCAGGTCAGAAGCAGAAGCTTCTCTGAGATGCAGTGAATTAAAACAGCCAATTAAGAACACAACAATTACATTTTCTTCCTGCTGTTCGTGCCTGCAGCTGTGACTGAGGAGAGAAAACGTGCCATGCTTTCCATTATCAACCGCCGTCTACTTCATTTTGCTTCCTCTTATTTACCTCTGATGTGCCTTTCCTGACATTCTCCTCACTCTGAATGCAGTGGCAATTGGGATGGAATGTGTAAAGGCATCCTGTTTTTCGAGCTGTACAGACATTTAGCTCAAGGGAGAGATGGACGCTACTGCGGCTGCCATTGTTTCAAATGTCACTATTGTTGGGGGCATAAACCTTGTGAACTTTTGAAACCGCATCTTTAGTAACTTTTCCATTCAGTGTGCAGTTTACCGTTGCAACCATATCATCAGTAACTCAAGAACTAATCAGTCTGATTCATGAATGAATCATTCAGACCAGTTTTGTGAAACGAATCAACTGATTCATTGAAAAGATTCAACACAAATGAATTGTTTGCTCATGAACGTGCCAAGGAGAGATTTACAGTGTCAAGATTTACAGTGAATAACAACTTTCAAACAACTCACATAAATCATATGACTTCAGAGACTTGGAATATAGAGTACGAGTCATAAGAATTATTTTATTATGTATTTAAACAAGTGGCCAGAAGAAAAAAACATGAGGGTGAGTAAATAATGACAGTTTTTTTTATTTTGCTCTTAAAACGCCCCAGGTTCTTTCACCTGTGTTGCTCAATATTTGATGATTAAAAGTTGTATTAGTTTTTAAAAAGTTACATTTGTTTTATAAGGCCTCTCATACCAGTACAATGATGTAATGTTGATGTATACATTTTCCTTGGTATTGTGCTCAGTTAAATTGAAGTTATCTTACCATCAGTCATTGCAGCCCATTCGTATGGCTGCATTTCGCAAACATAATAAACACATTTAAATGAGCAGACATGGTCAGAGACCTTAAGGCAATAAATGTTGTCATTTGCTTAATGAATGTCTGGAATGGATTGGTATGATATGCATACAGCAGACCTGCAGAACAATTAAGTAATGTGCAAGTTTTAGATGTACCATAGTCTTAGACTAAAAATAAAATAAAATACTCACTATAAGGTCTTGGATTTTGGAAATTAGCCTTACGTGCACTGTTGGCCTGTATAATCTATCATGACAGGAAGATGGAAACCATCAGGACTGTTGTTCGCACATTGCTATTGTCTACACTGTTTCTTTCCCATGCGACTGCAGGCTTCCTGGCTAATTCACCTGTTCCACAAGAGTCTATCTTTCACATCACAACAACATGTCAATGTGTTACTTTTCAACCATGTACACACCCTTTGAGATTTCATGCCAAGGTGCTTTGTCAGCCGAGGAATGGGGAGTGATCCAGGGCAACTATACAAACCTACGTATGTAAGAGATAATGCCAAGAATGTTTTAACATAAAATTTAATTGTGGGCTATTTCTTTATTTCTAAACAATCTGATAATGTCCAACAAAAACATAATAAAAACTGTAATTTTAAAATGAATTTATTAGAACTTTTTGCTAACAACAGATTTGATACATCAGAAAACAATTCAGAGTATATGTGAAAATAAATACATTACTTATGGAATATATAAATTTCAATATATTAATATGAAGCATTACAACAAAACCATATTGCTGATATACATCTATCTCTACAGAATTCCTAGCATATTGAGTAACTTATAATGATAAATTATGAAAAGATATGTAATAGCACAAAGTGCTATACATATCTGTGTACATTGTTAGCTCTATAAAATGTTCCAGTGCTATTCAATAAATAGGAAAGTACTTAAGCTATTTTTGGCAAGTTTAAATCTATTGTCTATCTTGTAGTCATAACAACAGATTGCAACAATATAACTGTTAAAGGTGGATGGATGTGAAAAACAAGTGCACAGTCCATACAAAGTGGTGAAACTTATGCAAAATCTCATTATTATGTCAACTTTGAAAGGGCTCCCTGCAGAAAACACAAGTATTGCTGGTCACCAGTATATGTTGTAATTTACATGTTGGCTTCCAGCATGGAATGTTAGCATGCTCTTTTTAACATGCTCTTTTTTTAACCAAGATCAGTTTAATAAAAAAAAAAAAACATGCTGGCCAACCATCTTCACCAGCTAAGATTTGCATGGATGTGCAACCAGTATTAACAACCAGCATTATCCAACCTGCACTGGCCTTGCCAAGAAGAAACAAAATTATTTATCACATCCCCATATATTTTTGTTGATAACATTCCAATGCTCCTGGGTTGGGTGTTCAAAAATCCATTTGCCACATCCCAAGATGTCAGCCATTTTGGCTTGACGCTCAGTTTGAAACTATTGTCTCAGGTAAATACTTAACTCAAATATAGCTTAGGTCATATTTTGTCTATCCTAAAATATTATAAACATTTTATTTATTATTTCTCTCACACTTCTATTGTTTTGTCTCTATTTAAAATAAATGCATAGATTTAGATCGGTTCCAATGGTACCATTAAATAGCAGAAGTACTGCAGTTTCTCACAATCTGTGCTCTTCCAACTAAATTTTCATTAGCACTTCATCTGTCTCTTTTATCTCTGACTGTTCAAACTTGGTGTTTTGGACTAGCTATGATCCTGTCAGATAGCTTTAGCATAGCTTCTTAGCTGTCCTGTTTGCATTACAGGACTGTCGATAACACCTAACCCTCTTTTGTGCTGTCCCAGTGTTCAGGTCTCACTTGCCCTCAACTCACAAAGATCTCCTTCACGTCGCACAAGCCTTCATCTCTCTCAAACATGTTTCAAAGGCTCTCTTTCCACAGGACTGTTCTTGAGGAACGCCGCTTCCAGATCGCAGCGTATATATGTTCTGCTGCCCCATGTTGCACAAGGGTTATCTTTTGTTCAAGTGCTCGCACTCCTATCTCTCCTCCAGGTAATGACTTCATCTGTAGCCAGCTTTACCAGCCTTGGATTTCTTTTCCATGGCTCTCGCTCTAGCCTTGACAAAGTTCCTGAAAAGTCAGATTAATTTGCTATAAGTAATGGTGCTAATGAGGACACATTCACAGCTCTTTCAAAGAATAAGGTGTGTAAACATGAATTACATGATTTGTGCAATGTGGCCTTACCTGAGGAAGGTTATGACGTCTGACCGAGCCCCAAGGGAGGAAGACTTCCCTAAAACCAGAACTCCTGGACTTGCATTTTCGGAGTTATTTAGGGTGGTCTGGTGATCAGATTTGGGTTGTTCCTTTTTTTCACGCACAGGTTCAGATGAGTGCATCAGCATGATGGCAGGGTTTTCAGAGCTTGGAGAAATGTGCACAAAATTTGTCAAAATTAACTGAAAATAAATACTGCATTGTCTTAGATGACTGACTAATAAATCCATTTAAAAAATGGGGAAACTACTTCAAACCTGTAGCTACAAGCTAATCACAATTTACAAGTTACAGTCAAGCTAACCTTTAGAAAAACAGTTGGCTATGCTACAAGCTACAAACAAAACCCTAGCTGGAAGGCTACTTGTCCAATATGATATGACATTAAAGTTGATCCATTAAAGTTCATCCATTAAAATTACTCGATGTGCTGTTGAAAAAAACAGCATATGCTCTTTAAGGTAGGTTTTGAAGCTGGTTTGAGCTGGTTTATGCTGGTCCTATGCTGGTCCATGCTGGACCTGGACCAGCTTAGGACCAGCACTTGGTCCTACCTTACCAGCATATGCTGTGAAATGACAGACCTCGCTCTGTGACGTATACAAGACTTTAATCATTTAGTCCGCATTTGGTAGCTAACTATACTGAAGATACTTAAGGGGGCAATTCATATAACCAGGACTTTCCAATGCTATATATGAACATTTAGAAAATTTCCTCAGTTCGCTCAGCAACAAAGTTGTGTGTGCTATACAACGTGACAATAACAGCACATATTATTATTGTTGTAAGTTGTGTGGACGCTAAAGCTGCTTTTCCACCAAAATTACCCGGAATATTTGTCTCAGGAACTTTTTTTCACCTAGACCTATTGCTTCTGCATCTCCATTGCGGTTTAAAGTATCGTGAAGATTAGTCCGTTAATGTAGGACTGTACACGACTTTCCAGTTCCTGCTGGATTTCGTCCCCCCAGACTTTTAAAAATGCTGCGTGGAGTCAACCAATCAGCATGTTCAGTGCCCAAGTCCCACCCCCGAAATTTCCTGAACTTTGTTGAGCAGAGCAGGGACTTTCAGAGGGGGAAATTTTTACCCGGAACTTCATTTAGACCCTGGTCCCTGCGGTCGAAACAAACCAAATACCACCCCTAAGTCCCTAGTTTCTGGGGAAAATTCCTGCGGTGGAAAAGCGGTTAAAAATAGTTATCGCTAGTTGTCATTCTTGGTGTGAATGGGCCTCCCCAACACTGTCCTACGCTGGTTGGCTGGTCTTACAGTAGGTTTCCCAGCCTGGCCAAGTTGATGTTTAGCTGGTTTTTTTTGCTAGTCCCAGCCTGACCAGGTAAGACCAGATAAAAATTGGTCAAATCTCTATAAACCAGGCTGGGAGACCAGACAAGTTAACAGCTAGTTTTAGCTATTTTTCCTAGCAATCAACAAAGAAAGTAGTTCAGTTTTTGTGGCAAGATTCAATCTTCTAATCATCTATCTGGTTGTCATAACAACAGATTACAACATCAACACAACTGCATAGTTTATGAATACATTACAGTGGTTAAAAGCTGATAATGGATAAGACTGCTTTACTGACTAAGCAGCCTGTCATGATGACAAACTTTTTTTTTCTTGCGGGATCAAATAGCGGTTATAGCCTGAAAGCCGTTACTAAAACTCTGACTCATTGGATGAAACTCTCTATCTTAGTAATTCCAATTCAAATACATTTCACTTGTCATATCGTCTGGATTCTCCAACTGTGTTTGTCTGGTATCACCTCACACCCTAATGACAACTCCGCACCCTAAACGTGCACACCCTTATAGTAAAAATAACCTTCCAAAGAAGAATGACTGACTAATGACTGCCACTTCCTACAAATTTGCATGTGGACGTTAATTGACTGGCTGTTATGCAGATGAGAGATGGGGTTTACCTGTAGTGGCAGAAGCTCTTGCATGTCCGATCTGCAGGGTTGGCGCAGAAGCAGCGGCCTGTAGATCTACGGCGGCGAGCCAGCGGACTACCCAATCCATACACAGTGGTCTTACTGCAGAGGAGACACCCAGAGAGCATCCAGTCATTGATTAACTCATCAGAAAGGAACAAAGCACAATGGGACTTTGTACTGTTTTAACTTTAAGCATAAGAATTGCAACCAGTGCCAAAAGTGTTCTAGATAAACAGCAATAAAGTGCTCAATAACTCAAAAGTAAATCTTTCTGAACTATAAAATCACAAAGTCACAAAGGTGCACTGATCTACTGGAACATATGTGTTTTACTCTTCATATGTCCATGATGTTTCCTTTCACACATTGGAGCCTCTAAAGAGTCTTCGGTATTGGTTGAACTTCCGTTGTGGTTTACTTACATACGATTTACACAGGTTAACCCATGCATGGATGAACACTCACCTTGGCGTGTTCACCCAGATGATGTCCAGATGGCAGAAATAGTGGCATTCGGAGTCCAGCTGGTTGTTGCAGGAGCAGCGTTTGCTCCTGACCCTATGGGTTGCAGATGGGTCACTCAGGTCAGTCTGGTGCACTAGAGGCAACCCCCAGCCTGTAGACAAGACATATATTGCGGTCCATAAAACTTCCCGTAATCATTATGGGCCAAAAAGCTCCAGCAGAGACTACATGGCTGAGTCTCTGAGAAACGATGAGCCTCGTACACCACATGTTATTATTACACTTTTATGATTTTGATTTATTACTTCACTCGATTCCCACCACTCTCCGTTATCTTATGTAGTGACGAACAAGGTCTCAGACGTTTGATCTTAATGAGTCGCGGGTAACTTTAAAGTTCAAAGCTATTCACACACATCTGTGCTTCGTTGTCAATTTTGACTTTAATTGTCAACGCTGAGATGACTGATTAGTACAAAATGAATATGAGCCCCGGCTGTGTTCACATATTGTTAGATAGATCAGAACTGAATTCACTGTCATTTCTATTATGCTGTCATTTTAATAGGTGCATAAAATTGTGTTTAAATTTTTAGTACAGGCAAAATAAATGCACAACATTTGTATTAATGTTTTGTACAGGCAAAATAAATGTACAAACTTTTTTTTAAGATTTTTTTTCCATTCTCAAGCCTGAGAATGAAAACGAAGTTAAAAATCCTTAAAATTTCAAACTTACAGGTTTATAATCAATTAAATTAATTCAGAACTAAACTAATTTAAGTATAAAAAATATTCATAATATTCTATATATTTAAATTTGAAATATCTATTCCCTTTTGACTCTATCACTTCATTAAATATATAGAAAATAATAAATAAAATTAAATAAATCCCCCAAAATATAATACAAACATAAAAATGTTTTACCTTCATGAAAAGTTGTGCACAAGGTAAAAATGAAGATCAGAGTAGCTCTTGATTCCATGTTGCATGTACGTTTGAATACGAGTCCAGATGTTCACCTAAGCAATTCCAATAGATCTCCCTCAGCTGCAGGTGCTTGTCTAATGTTGAACCGTCCTGTTTGGCCACACTTATAGCGTGTGATATGCACCACCCCCACATGGGTGGTAGTTATACAACTCCAGCTTGTCTCTGCTGCTCCCTTGACAAACGGGGTCACTGCATTGTTTTTTGGGAGGAAGAGACCCGAGGTCAAAGACAATAATGATTGAGAGTAAAAAAAACCTCCATCTTTCTTGCCTCGAATTAAACAATTAAAACTGACTAATGGGACTCAGAGGTGGGAAGAGGGTTGCAATGAGGGCCAGCAGGAAAAGAGGAGTCACGAAAGATATCAGCAGATTTGCTGCTTTGCATGAATTCTGTTGCATGCACTTTGCAGGAAAGAAGGAATGTTCTAGTGGGTAACTCCTGTCTGTGAGTTCCAGGTGTGGGTAGACAGTGTGGAAAGTAGCTTCCTGTGCCCTCCGGTCACTATTTGTTTCTGATTACACAAATTAGTCACAGATATGAAAACATCATTCAAAATTCATTTGATTATTTTGTGTTGCCATTAAGGGCCAGCATAAACCAATACATTTCCTTCAGATATTAAATAGCTGCTGTGGCACTTTTGATAAAAAAAAAGTCAAAATTATGAATCAGCCTATAACTTGTGCTAAAATCATTCACTTAAGGCTGTACAACTTATGATATTTATAAAATTCCAATAAACTAAAATGACTGATGACTATTTTATCAGATTTTTTTATATATGACAATTTTTGATCTGATATTTATGTTTCTGGACAATAATCAGACTTATTATTACAGTTAACTAAAACTAAAACCATAAAAAACATTTTTGTTACTTGAAATAAAATAAAAGCTCTGTTGTTGCAATGAAAAGTTTTAAACTTTTTCATTTAAACTTGAGGTACTAAAATAAAACTAAAAGTGAAATAAAAATGAATAAAAACCAAATAGACATTTGAAAAAACTAATAAAAATGACAGACACATCAAAATTACTAAAACTGTAACGAAAATTAAAAAAAAGTCAAAATACTAATAAAAACTTTCTTTAAATCCCTATTAAAAGTGCATCCCATTGTATGAATGACCATAAATGTTGAACTGCACACTGCACTGTCAAAGAAATCTGCCTTACGGGAACTGAGGATGAGCAATGTTCATCAGTACATGAGCTGTTGGGTTTCCGTGATGGTTTGGCATGACCTGTGCAAAGATAAGACAGGGGCACAGAGCATCGCAGGTATCGGACTGAGTTTGCAAATGCAGCCCCCTAGCGTGGGATGCGCACACAGTGTCCATTGACAGCACTTTTCCAGCACACGTGTGGACAGTCACCAGCAGCCATTGTGGCTGATGCAAATGCATCATAACATAATCTCACCACATACTTTGATTAGCATGTTTTATCATAAATCAGAGATTGACGTTTGCTAAAGCACATCGCTGCTGAGAAAAGTCCCTCGTGCTGATAGGAATATTAATATGGAAATCTTATTGAATTACTAATCAGTGCTGGGCGTACAGATTGCATACATTATCCCACACTCAGATGGACAGATTTTATTTCGAATTGCAAAGGACAGAACACTTTAAATCACTTTTATAGTTGACAGTCCTAAAAACGGACTTGAAAACTTGGGTAACTTTTTTTCCATGTATAAATTTGAGCTCACACTGAAAAAAATGATTTGTTGATGCTGTTCACTTTATTTAAACAACTTATTTTGATTCAACGCCATTGTATCAGGTTTCTGGTTTAAATGTGATTGATTCGTGTTAAATTGACTTGAAACGATTACTCTTTGACTTAACTTGATGTTTTCATATTGGAATAACATGTTTCAATCAAGTAAACCCAACCAGGACTCAATCAAACAGGATTTTCACTTCCCATCATGCTTTGCAAAGGGGCTAAACTAGGAGTGTAAATGTTGAAATAAAGTGTTATTTTAAGCAGTTTTTAGGAAGATGAGAAAATGGAAAGACTTTTTAATGTTTACTGTTCTATTATGTTGGTATTTAGAAGTTTCTGTTAATTAATAGTTTTAGGGTTACCATTGTGGTGAATTGTTGCACTTGTGCTTGGGTTGAGGACCTGCTAACAAACTTTCAAATTACTATAATAAGAAAGTAATCACTGTGGTAGTGCTCTGGGTTGCATTTCCCGAAAGCATTGTAAGCTTATGTTGATTGTAAAACCATTACCCCCAATGGATTTATGATCAATTTAGGCTTTACAATGTTTCTGGTTAAGCCAATTTAGGATGCATCCAGTATCACATCTAGATTTCTAACACAGATCATCACAAAAGTTATGTAAATCACAAAATTAAACAAGAAGAATTAATTGTAAAAATCAATGTACATGAAAACTTTTTTTTTATTTTTTTATTTATTGCTTTTTATTTCTTTTATTTTAAATGAACACAATTGATTCTAGTTAATTTAACATGGTTGAATCTATTGGATTTTACTTGTCTCAATCATGTGGAACCACTGTCCATGATTGAATTGAGTAAGTTGGACATAACTATTTTACATAGATTCTTCCTTAGTCAGTTGTTTTGTCACAACTCAAGGATTTTGCATAGAGTAAAAAATAAACCTTTAATGTTAATAAAAACTAAGTTGGTTGTGTTGACCCAACGTAAGTACATTCAATTGGAATAACAGAATTGCATAATGCTGAAATAAAGCAACTTAATCATGTGGAAATCCTTTCCATGATTTTTTTATGTTTGTTCAAAGAGTTATTTTTTTGAGTGCATTTGCATCAGTTCAAATGTTTTTTTGGATCTCATATATACCGTCTTATGCTATTTATGAGCAAGAAATGAGCTTTAGCAGACATATGGCTGAAAGTTTTCTTCTCAGCGCTGCCAAATCCTATCTTCTGCAGATGGATGAAAGAATGTGTGACACTGTGGAGGAAGTCACTGCAGAGTGATAGAACACACTCCTATGCATTCCACAGACAGAGGAAATGTGTTCATCCCTCCAAAATCCTATCATGTTCTTTCCGGTCTCTGTTCATCAGAAAGCTGCTCAGAGGAGGGGAGCGGAGTGAACTGTGATTAAAGACACTTGTTACATTTTTAGCTTCTTTACCATCCTTGAAGAACTAAGCAAGAACGCTTAACACAGAATATGAACATTTTCTTTATAATTAACTTCAGTGCACAGCTCTTTGGAATACTTGATTCTGATTGGCCAGTCACATTTGCAGTCAAATATTTTTATTAATTCAAAATATATATAAAAATATACTTTAAATATTATAATAACAGCTTAAAGGGTTAGTTCACCCAAAAATCAACGTGACTACAGTGGTTCAACCTTAATGTTATGAAGCGACGAGAATACTTTTTGTGAGCCAAAAAAACAAAATAACGACTTTATTCAACAATTTCTTTTCTACCCTGTCATTCTCTTATGCAGTTGATGCAGTGTAGCGCTTCCATGTTTATATCCGAACGCCGGCTCAGTAGAGTCGGCATTCTGAGGTATAGAGCATGGAAGCTCTGCAATGTGTCTTCAGTGTAAACTGCGTAGGAGAATGACAAGGTAGAGAGCAAATTGTTGAATAAAGTCATTATTTTTGTTGTTTTTTTGCACACAAAAAGTATTCTCGTCGGTTCATAACATTAAGGCTGAACCACTGTAGTTACGTGGACTGTTTTAATGATGTCTTTACTACTTCTCTGGATCTTGAATGTGGTAAATTTGTTGCTTTCAATGGAAGATAAAAAAAAAAACCTCTCGGATTTCATCAAAAGTATCTTAATTTGTGTTCTGAACATGAACGGTCTTATGGGTGTGGAACGACATGAGGGTGAGTACTAAATGACAGAAATTTCATTTTTTTTTAAGTGATTTCATAGATAGTTTAATGTTTCTCAGACCACTTTTCAATATTTTTTTTCTTATGTAATCAATTCAATCTCAAATCAGTATTTCAAGTAGCCATGTAATGAGCTTCATATTGTACAGTTAGGCATTAAGTATGGGAAAATGACTACATTATACATATTTGATGAATATACCATTCAAAAGTTTGGAGTTGGCAAGATTTTTTAAAAGTTTTTGAAAGAAGTCTCTTTATTATCACCAAGGTTGCATTTATTTGATCAAAAATACAATAAAAACAGTAATATTGTGGTACATTATTGCAATTTATTTCTATTTTAATATATTACAAAATTGAATTTATTCCTGTAACGGCAAAGCTGAATTTTCAGCATCATTACTCCAGTCCTCAGTGTCACATGATCCTTCTAATATGATGATTTGGTGCTCAAGAAACATTTATGATTATCAATGTTGAAAACAAATGTGCTGCTTAATATTTTTGTGGATTCTTTGATTAATTAAAAAGAACAGCATTTATTGGAAATAGAACAAAAATCTTTAAATCAGTTTGATGCATCCTTGCTGAATAAAATAAAAATCTTACTGACCCCAAACTTTTGAATGGTAGTGTTTATGCAAATACAGAATCCACTGTGCTTAACTAATATGTGCAATATTTACCCTGTGGTTTCAAACAGTGTCAGCGACAATAACACTCGCACAGTTGAAAGGTTTTGGCACTGCTATTATCAAAGTAAACAGGTTAAAAAATACTTAAAACATAATAGGATATATAATGATTAATGAATAAATGTGTTTATGAAACCAGTGAAAATATTCAGTGACTAATAAAAAAAAGTGATATCTAATTGATACTGCTTCACATGAAACCAAATAAAAATATTTATTGATTCAAAAATCAATTTATACTTGAACTTCCTGTTCAGTACATTCTATTGAAACCGCAGAAGCAGACAGCAGGTACTGCCTTATAAACACACACAAACACATGGTGTGTCCAGACTGGCACCGGAGGGAGGGAGGTGTAGTATTAGCACTTAAATGCTGTTAGGGTGTCTGTCCCCTCCTCCCATAAATACCTTTGTTTATCTTTAATTACAGTCTTTCTTAACCCTTCACCCTGCCCTTGCACATTCAGTTCTGTTCCATCCTCAACCTCCCACCATCACTGAGACTGACTATTTTGAGCTCTACCTTGACTAATATATATATATATATAAGGATTGCAGCAGAATCTTTGAGTCAGGCATACACTTTAAAAAAAGAAGAAAACAAAAAGAAGGCAAAATTTGTTCAATTTTACAGTAAAAACCGATGGTTTTAGGCATAAGAGATTGGCATCATAATATACAATTTTACCATGAATACATGCAAAAAATATATATTTTACAGCATTTTGATAATTACAGTAAAATTTGACTAATTTGCAAACAGCATTATTTCAATATATAAAGTAACTTTCTGTTAACAAATTGACTGGTTTTTACTTAAAATGATGAAAAACTTGTCTAAGAACCACACCTGCATAGCTTTCTGCCTATATCTTCCAGTGTCAGTCTGGCTGTCGCTAAAACAGAGAACGAAAATAAAACAAATTGTTGTGCATTTTATCACTTAGTGGGATAGGTTAATGTTTAGTCCAGATTGTATTCAAGAGAAAGTGATAAGGCCAATAAAGATACTGGGATAGCACTAACTGCACCGGGGTTGAAGCAGATTAAAATTTTAATCATTTGACCCATTTAACCTGTAGATTTCCATAGTTTAATGATTGTACTACTCACATTTTTGGCTTATGACAATGACAATTACACAAAGGCATCCTGGTGGGATCATATAACTGATGTCAAGATCATTGTTTCCACTGCGTTTCTCAATGGAGGAAACCAGATTGAATATCACGGAATAATTCCTATAACATTGCTGGTTCATTGTCTGATCCTCAGTAAATACAAAGATCAATAAATACTGTAACAAATGTATTGCTCATTGTAATTTAATGCTTTTACTAACATTAACCAAATAGACCTTATTGTAAAGTGTAACCAATTTTATATAATGATGAGCAAATAATTAAAGATAATAAAGGTAAATCTAATATAAGATGGGCTGCATTGCATATAATTATAAATGACTAAACATTTCAGTCTTTTGTCCTATGTTTGTGCCAACAACACATCATGCCTGAATCCTTTCAGATAAAGCATTTGATGAAATGAGAGAATGGCTTCAAGGTCTGTGCCATAGCAAACACAAATCTATCACACACAGTTGTGAAACTCTACATGGATAAAGCTGATAAAACACAAAAAAGTTTACATCTCTGAGTTTGAATGAGCGAACTAAAAAAAAAAAAAAAAAAAAATGAATGAATTAGCTTTGGACAAACTGCTTTTAGGAAGTGAGCAGATGATCTGCCACGTCTCAGGCTCAAATATTTTTCGCATGGGAATAAAATTCTTGCGGAAGCCCAGATAATTGACTCAACGCAGCTATCTTTTTCTCCCGGAAACTATAAAACCTGTTTTGAACAGGCCATGAATGCCTCCCACACAGCTCAAATGAGTCCACCTGCTCAGGTCCCTGTGGGAGAACTAGAAAACGAGAATGAAAGTCAAATGAATGGACAGACTGCACCATCTGCTGGTCACAAAACACTGGACACCACCATAAGCAGGTTTAGTAATTCCTGGTGTACCTTTATTGGTTCAGAAATGCAAAATATCTGTGACAAATTTGGAGGGCATTTGATCCATCCAGAACCTCGGCTATTGACCGACTTCACTGAAAGTCCAGTTTCTTCATTTCAAGTCTTGAGGTCATAACTAAAAAAAGTAACTATTAACAAAAAGTGTAAAGAATAATAAAAACGACAATAGAAATCCCTTTGAAAACTAAAGTAAACAAAACATAGGCATTTTCATATTTTCACATGGCAATAAATATGGACCATAGACTTTCTATCTGTACAGAGACAATTTATCTAATCATTTAATCACTTGTATTATAAAAAATATGACTTCAGTGCAATTTCCCTGCAAGGCTCTCCACCGAAACCTTCATCTCTTGTCTATTCAACAGCAACGCTTGTCTCATTTACCCTCATATATAAAGAAAATCTTCCCGCTTCTCCAAATACCAGCTCATTTGAAACAAACAAAACAAAACAAAAATCTATATTCATAAAAATGAATTCACAGCCTTTCATCTTTGACACTTCAAGCAGTAAATCTGGACAGAAAAAGGCACACATCACTAGAATTTGCGCAATACTGGACAAGAGACGAAATATTGGAATTACTCTCAATTTAAGGTTTCATCTTGGTCACTTAGAAATGTATTCATATCATACTTAATGTTTTACAAGTACAATTTTTTTTTTTTTTTACATATACATGTTCAAATAGATATATTAAGATTGCAATGTCAATAAAGATACAGGAGGGACAGACGTAATCGATTTACAGAAATATTTTTTTTTAAAGAAAAAAAAGTGCATCATATTACAATCTTGAATATTGCAGAACAAACATTTACCAAGTTACCAATAGTATTGAAAATTTTGTATATAAAAAATAAGCGCATTACAAAACAAAACAATAGTAGTATTAGCAGTAGAAAGCATTTCACCATTGTGCACAGATGCTTTTAAGTGCTATCTGGATCACCTTCCTGGCTCTGAGGAGCACTGCCAGATCCTGAACATCCTTCTGAAAAAGAGCCACGTCCCCTGAGTGGCGCCACTATAGGCTTTTCTGTCTCACGCAGCTGTCTGGTTTCACGTGAGGAACTCGCTCCTTTCCCCTGCGAGATCCTCTCGGCTCCTTCATCGTTGTGTGCTGCAGCTTTTCTGGATGTTTCGGGACCGAAGGTTTGAGTTTTTTTGGCGGAGCTCAAGTCGCCATATTGCTTTCTGACCTTTGCAGTCAGTTGCTCCCCTATACCTTGCTGTAAAGGGGGGAGTTTGGGTAACGTCGAGCTTGTACTGGGACAAGACAGGTCAGGCCGACTGGCTCCCTCGTCTTGGCTTTTTGTCCTGCTGTCTGCCAGAGTTCTTTGCGGACTGGTTTCCGGAAGCGAGATCCATGGATAATCCCTCTGGCGAGAGAAAAAGGAGAGTCGTCTTTGGGAGAGGTGGGCGAAGGGGTGGAGGATGACTGTCGTTCCAGTTTGGGGCGTGATCGGGGTCTGAGTTGAACCATTTGGATGCCCCCAATGGGAATCATGTGATAGGGCATGCGGGCTTGATCTTGGGAGTGTAAAGGAAGGTGGCTAAACATGCGGTCCACTGTCCGTGGTGTCAAAGGAGTGGGAGGGAAAGGGTCACTTGGAGAGAAGCGTAGGGATGGGGAGAGCAGGATAGGATCCGGGGGCATACGCTCCTGTAGAGTTGGTTGAGTACCAGGTTTGTCCTGTAGGGGGAGACGTGGCATTGCAATCAAACTTGTACAAACGAAATATTCAAATATTTCATATAAACATTTTAAAAACAACTTTTAACATAAAAAGTCCTTGTTGAAAACTGAAAAATCTGAAATAACATTATGAGTACAGTATTGTGAAAGAGTAATACAATGTTGGGAATTCTTTGTTGTAGATATTCATTGTCTGTGCATTCCTTTAGTGGAGTGTTATAGAAAGAACACATTTACAGCACAAGATTTTGACTGGGTTGCACCGGATTCATAGATTATTTTTTTTCTTTAAAAACATTGTTCGTGCATTGTTAATCTTGCAGATTGTGTTATTTTAATAAGATTTTCCTCAACGGTATATATTTTAATATAACAGCTTTAAAGGATTAGTTCACTTTAAAATGAAAATTACCCCAAAATTTACTCACCCTCAAGCCATCCTAGGTGTATATGACTTTCGGAGTTATATTAATAAATATCCTGACGCGTCCAAGCTTTATAATGGCAGTAAACTGCGCCAACGAGTTTGAAACTCAAGAAAGTGCATCCATCCATCATAAACGTACTCCATATGGCTCCAGGGGGTTAATAAAGGCCTTCTAAAGCAAAGCAATGCGTTTGTGTAAGAAAAATATCCATATTTAACAAGTTACAAATTAAAATATCTAGCTTAGGCCATACCACCTTCTTATTCAACTTACGAAGAAACTGTAACGCCTCTCGCAGTTCAAAACGCTTACGTTACGTCCTACGCTATCCATATTCAACTTACGAAAAAAGCTTAACTGACACGACGTCAGGAAGGTGAAGCTAGATATTTTACTTGTTAAAAAAACTTGTTAAATATGGATATTTGTCTTACACAAACACATCGCTTTGTTTCAGAAGGCCTTTGTTAAGCCGTGTGTAGTATGTTTATGATGGAAGCACTTTCTTGAGCTTCAAACTCGTTGGCCAAGTTCACTGGCATTATAAAGCTTGGACGAGTCAGGATATTTATTAATATAACTCCAATTGTGTTCATCAGAAAGAACAAAGTTATATACACCTAGGATGGCTTGAGGGTGAGTAAATCTTGGGGTAATTTTCATTTTAAAGTCAACTAATCCTTTAAAATTGTTTAATTATCATAATTTTAATTTTTTTTGTTGACAAAAAAAAAAACTTCCGTCAACGAACACTGCTCACTGACACTGCCATTCTTAAGCTAAAGACGAACAACATCAACAACAACAACAACAACATGGGCTCATTGGAAAAATGTGCCTCTACCTACATCTTTGCACAACTTCAAAAACATATACAGTTGCAAGAAAAAGTATGTGAACCACTTGCAGAATCTGTGAAAATGTTAATAATTTTAACAAAATAAGGGAGATAATACAAAATCCATGTTATTTTTTATTTAGTACTGTCCTGAGTAAGATATTTCACATAAAAGATGTTTACATATAATCCACAAGACAAACAAATAGCTGAATTTAATAAAATAACCCCATTCATAA
Organism: Ctenopharyngodon idella; assembly: GCF_019924925.1. NCBI lineage: Eukaryota > Metazoa > Chordata > Actinopteri > Cypriniformes > Xenocyprididae > Ctenopharyngodon > Ctenopharyngodon idella. Next base: position 20,425,307 of record NC_067235.1, on the reverse strand, counting down.
GTATGTGAACCATTGATTCTTAATACTGTGTGTGGTTACCTGGATGATCTACGACTGTTTGTTTGTTTGTTTTGTGATGTTTGTTCATGAGTCCCTTGTTTCTCCTGAGCAGTTAAACTGAGCTCTGTTCTTCAGAAAAAAATCTCCAGGTCCTGCAGATTCTTCAGTTTTCCAGCATTTTTTGCATATTTGAACCCTTTACAGCAGCGACTGAATGACTTTGAGATCCGTCTTTTCACACTGAGGACAACTGAGGGACTCAAACACAACTATTAAAAAAGGTTCAAACATTCACTGATGCTCCAGAAAAAAACATGATGCATTAAGATTCAGGGGGTGAAAACATTTGGAATTTGAAGATCAAGGTAAATTGTATTTAATTTATCTTCCGAGAAACATGCAAGTATTTTCTGTTGCTTTCGAAGGGCAGTACTAAATGAAAAAAAATTATATTCAAGCGAAATAAGAAAAATTTGGACCTCTTCATCCTGTTCAAAAGTTTTCACCCCCCGGCTCTTAATGCATCCTTGCATGTTTCCTTCTGGAGCATCACTGAATGTTTGAACCTTTTTTAATAGTTGTGTTTGAGTCCCTCAGTTGTCCTCAGTGTGATAAAATGGATCTGAAAACCATTCAGTCACTGTTGTAAAGGGTTCAAATATGCAAAAGATGGTGGAAAACTGAAGAATCTGCAGGACCTGGAGATTTTTTCTGAAGAACAGAGCTCAGTTTAACTGCTCAGAACAAACAAGAGACTCATGAACAACCATCACACAACAAAAAAAACAGTCGTAGATCATCCAGGCAACCACACACAGTATTAAGAATCAATGGTTCACAAACTTTTGAACTGGGTCATTTTAATAAATTCAGCAATTTTTTTGTCTTATGGATTATATGTAAACATATTTTATGTAAAATATCTTACTCAGGACAGTACTGAATAAAAAATAACATGCATTTTGTATGATCTCTCTTATTTTGTTAAAATTTTGCACATTTTCACAGATTCTGCAAGGGGTTCACAAACTTTTTCTTGCCACTGTACCTATATCATACCTAACTCACTGCATTTCCAGTAGAAATGAACACTAGTGGCAGTAAAACACCATCTTTAATTCCTTTTCACACAATTATTGATTAATAAACACTTTCACACAGTTCCTTGCACTTTTACAAACACTTTTACCATAGTGCATGATTTTTTAAATAAATACATTTTGATGTTTGCATAACATAACTAGCTACATATGTATAGCTTTTCTGATGCAAGAAACTTGCACCCTAGCTCACCTGGTACAGCATTGCACTTGGGATATGGAACGCTCTGGTACGAGTCCCGTGAAACACAAGTCACAACAACAGAGCTCAAATACTAAATGAGCTCAAAGCTGAAATGGCATGGCTGCTTTAGCACATTTAGTAATGTAGGTGGTACATTATTTTCAAACGTGACAGAGCATTAACATTTCATTTCTGAACTGCTGCGATGCGTACAACAACCAACATGCGGCCATATTCACATTCATCTGTTTCTGACAAAATTGCACTCATTGGACATTTCACTTTGAAAGTGCTGCAGAATGTGCAAGAAGCAATGTAATACTATTTTGCAGAAATATCGCCGCAGGCACGTTTATTTTCCAATGAGCCTGGATTAAAAAAATCATGTCCTTGTTTAAATTGTTGTTACCCACCTTTAGACCCTCAGTAGCTGGTGAGCCAGGCTCCCAGTGGAGCCCTGCGGGTGAGCTGTGCGGTCGATGCTGGGGCTTTAGGGGCGTAGGAGAGCAGAGAGCTCTAGCACTCCTGTACCGCGCAGGGGATACAGGCCGCAGAGGTGAGAGGGGCCTCAGAGGGGAGAGGGCTCTGATGGGTGACGGGCCCCTCTCTGGGGAGGGAGAGAGATGACGGCTAGGTGAAGACAGTTCAAGCCTGGGAGACAGGCTTCTAAGAGGAGAGCCCTCACTGCTAGGGGAGAAGGTCCTCGGGGAAACCTCCCAGCCTTTGCGAGAGAACGCCGCCCTCTTGCTGCCTGGAGACGCGGCTCGCATGCCAGGCCAAGGCCTGAGGGGTGAGGAGTATTCTTCTTTTGCTTTAGGGTCAGAGGGCTCAGTCTGTGAGCCTTGGCCACTTTCAGAGAGGTCACCTGTGGATTGACGAGTATCAGTGGAACAGGCTGAAGATGGTTCATCGTGGGAAGAGAACTCCTCTTCCTCATCCTCATCATCTTCTGCTTCAGAATCTTCAACATCAGAGAATTGGTGCCCCTCCTGGTCTTCTGACTCACACACTCGTTCCTCACTGCCCCCTGTTGGACATATAGCAAAGGAGTCAACACAAAAAATAACTAGATACAAACTCACAAATGAACTAAAGGGGAGACCGGGACTAGGAGTCACACTTTTTAATCCAGTGAATATTTTTCAGGGTAGATTCATTTTTTAAATTAATTTTTTAGGCACGTATATCACTGTTTAAAAATTTGCCATTTGTAAGGTTAATATTTTTTAAATGTAAAAAAAAAAACAGTAAATACAGTAATATTGTGAAATATTATTACAATTTTTAAATAATCATTTTCTATTTTAATATATTTTTAAATTGTAATTTAATCCTATGATGGCAAAGCTGAATTTTCAGCAGCCATTATTCCATTCTTAAGTGTCACATGATCCTTCAGAAATCATTCTAATATGATGATTTGATGCTCAAGAAACATTTCCTATTATCAACGTTGAAAAAAGTTGTGCTGCTTAATATTTCTGTGAAAACCATGATACATTTTTTTCAGGGGTCTCTGATCAATAGAAAGTAAAAAACAAACAAAACAAAACAAAAAACAGCATTTGTTTGAAATGGAAATCTTTTGTAACATTGTAAATGTATTTACTGCTACTTTTGATCAATTTAATACATCCTTGCTGAAAAAAAGGAATTAATTATTTAAAAAAAAAAAAAAATCTTTCTGACCCCAAAATTTTGAATGGTATTATAAAACATTTAGAAGGCATGCGGCAACTTTTCCCAACTTGACATGTGACACTGAAAAATTCCCTTGTCCTGAGAACACAATTCAGCCTACTGGTTAAAATATGTCATTATATAGTTAACATTTGTCTGAATGTATAGTAAATGTGTTTTTATTGTGTTCACTTGTTTATCAAACAGCTACAGCAAAAACAGAGAAAATACATTTGTGTAATTTTGACTCAAAGCCCTTGTGACAACTTCCCCATGTGACAACTAGCCCCGGTCTCCTCTCATAATCTGCAGTGCACAATTATATATTATCCCAAAGGAAAGCTATATATAACACGGAAATGCAAGGGGAAAAAACAGTTTTTGAGTTGTGTTTCATTCATCAGCTACATTTAAAATCTAGTGAATGGAGTGTGGCTGAATGAAATGTCCTTGGAGCTCTTGGATGCACTAAGATTGAGAAATGTCAAGAAAGAGACAAAGTAAAAGAGAGAGAGATAGAGAGAAAGAGAACGAGACAGACAGCTAGAAAGGCAATTTTCACTTCTGGCTTTATATAAACACGGCTAACTGAAGGTCAGTCTTGCTTCTCTTTATGGCAAACTATTTTCATTGGTCTCTTTCAACTTTTAAGTCTGAAAGCACACAGCAAGGTTGAAATCACTTTTGCACCAATAAAGCAATGATTAAAAAAAAAAAACATCACTGCAAAATATATAGATCTGGTAAAACAAGTAAAATAAGTCTGTCACCCAAAGGGAAAGCAATCTAAGGGTTTAAAATGTATGCTGCACTATTACACAACAAGCCATCTACATTGTGTAAAGTATCATATGCAAGTACTTCATATGCAAGTGCTGTAACACAATATACCATGTCTGAATGTTTATAATAATTTCTCACTTATGTCACTTAAGGAATCTTTACTGAGAAACATGGAAGATGGTTTAAATGATCAAACTGCAGTTACACATTGTCGATCACACAACCACTGTCCATCAAACCACAACAACTCTTTTTTGCAACCTTACCTGCTTCCTCAGTCTCCAGCTCATCCACAGATGACTCGGACACACCCATCTCCAGGCATTTCTTACCGTGGGCCTTAGATTTCATGTGTTTGGTAAGGTTCCCTTTGAGGAAAAGATATTCTCAATGACACAGAATACAAAAATGACACCATTTTGTGATCAAACAGACCGATATGGGAAAGTAAGAATTTGAAAGAGATACATGCCTACCTTTGGTTTTAAAGGCAAAGTTGCAGTGCTTACAGACGTAGGGACGGACATCTGTATGAGTGCGAATGTGCTTTTTTAGCATGCTGGGCTTCTTGCAGCGAATCCCACATTCCCCACACACGTATTTCCCTCTTCCCCTACCCCGAACATACACATAGTCCTCATTTGACTTATACCTGCTCAGAAAAGAGAGAGAAAGACAGACAGAGAGGTTAATAAAAATAATAGATAAAAGATTTATAAGGTTAACACATTCATGAAGATAAATAATAAAAAGATAGTGTCTTCACTTCACTGGCAGGATCCTCATATGAATTTCCAAAACATGAAATCCCTCATTATAAGAGGTATCGACTGCCACTATTTATTTTTAGCACTTGTTAGTCCACCGATGGTCTCAAATAATCCACGCTTCGGCTCATACTAGTGCTGTTTTTTGCTGGCAAAACAATTCCAATTGAGGTCGGGGTGCTAAAACTGGCCATATATAAAAATCCATAAACTCCATATTAAGCATTTACTGTAGTCCTCTTACATAGTTTACACAATAAACAACGTATTGTACATGAGATTTCAGTTTGTATTAATTTGAAACAAAGGACATTCTTATTTATTCTAAAACAAACCGGAATTAATAAAACATAGCTTTCAAGAGTAAATTTGGCTAGAACCAGAAAGAGAAAGAAAGAGATGATAAGAAAGAAAAAAAATTTACACTGAGGTTAAATATGCTAGCAAACATACAAAAAGTAATTTGGGTTGCAGATTAATAATAATATATAAATACATTTTGTTGCAGTGTTTATCTTGTCGCTAGGCTGCTTTTTATGTTGTATTAGACTATTCTTCTTAGAGGAGATATTAACCTAAACTAAGTTAATACAATAACAACTAAAATCCTCACTCCATATCTATACATTTATATATTTGGTAAAAGCAGCCATGTAATAAGCTGTAAACTGTAAAGCCAGTCAGTCAGTATTGCAAAATAAACCCCGTTTCTGGTGACATAAGACTGTCAAAAAGGTCCTAATAACCAAATATAGTTAATATACTATATTTAAAAAAATGAATTAAAAAAATAACATATAAGTAACATTTAAATTTAATTTATTATAAATGTACACGAATAAAGTATTTAAAAAATAAAATAAATAAATTAGAATTTTAAATATGATCAAATATATATATATTATATACTTATTTTTATTTATAATATTTGACATAAAATAAAATATAAAATATATATAAAAATATATATAAAATAAAACATAAAAAATAATAAGTATATATTTTAACATTGCAGTCGGAGAGAATATATTAATGTATAATTGCATTACTGACTGCTAGAGTATGAATCCTCATCTGCTTTATATAGCAGCTAAGCCTGATAGATGGGACGTATTTGGGTAGACAGCATATGCATTTTGAAAAATGTCTGTTGGCCTTCATGAAAAATGTAAAAATGGATGGGGTGGAGAGAAAACGACTTACTAAACATCGGTTTCTAGGTACAAAAAAAATAATAATCTAGTACACTCCATTTTGTAGGACCCAGCCTTCATTCAGGGCACTGCAAATGCAATCAGAGTGACAACACTAAAGTCTTTTAATATACAAACACACCTGTCGACTATTTTTAGAAAGGTGTCTTTGAAAGGGGGCTGATGACTACAGAAAAACTGGTACCTTTGATTGTCCTTCAGTAGCATTGTGTTCTACTTATGAGGAAGAAAGCAAACAAAAAATACTGTTATGAGAGGTGCAAAGACAAAAGGGTGCTGATGGATGTGAGAAGTTTTGGAGACAAAATGGAGCGTGTGTGTGAGACAGAGTGCAGAGTCTGATGTGATTAGGGGGTGCGTGGGTGTGCTAGGCGGAAGAACCGTATGAGCAAAATAAAGGCAGTGAGAGAGACAAAGGAAGCAGGGATAAAAATGCAGGCTGTGGTGAGTTGTTGCCGCAGTTTAAGCACTCAACCACATTGAGAGCCCCGCATAAGCAGATGAATGCAAGAGACCCAGCTAATGAATCCAAAGCTTTTGATGTTTACAGGTCAGCTTTCCTATCTCTCCTTTTTGTTATCCATTCATCCATCAATCAGCTGTCCTTTCATTTTTATATTAAAAATGATATTAAAATCATGTACTACAATCTAGGGCTCCATGATTGTGACAAAAATCATTGCTGATTATTTCCCTCGATAATACACTCATGACTATTAATGTTTATTAACAGAATTTACATTAACATATTTATATAATGTGGTATTTTGATGATCTCATCCCATTACACATCAAATGAAGATTTCACTGCAAGTTTCACTTTAATGTTGCAATTCAGCACAAGTTTACTGACGGTTCATGAACTCTCACAAAACTCGTCGGTATCATATAAAAAGTGGTAACACTTTACAATAAGGTTCATTAGTTAAACATTAGTTAATGTATTAACTAACATGAACTAACCATGAGCAATACGTTTGTTACTGTATTTACTAATCTTCGTTAACGTTAGTTAATGAAAATAAAGTTGTTCATTGTTAGTTCACAGTGCATTAAATAATGTTAACAAGATTTAAATAATGTATTAGTAAATGTTGAAATTAACATTAATAAAGATTAATAAATGATGTATAAGTCCAGTTCATTATTAGTTCATGTTATCTAATGTAGTTAACTAATGCTAAATAATGAACCTTATTGTAAAGTGTTACCAAAAAAGCATTGCAAAATCTCTCTTATTTACACTATATCTGAAATATTTTGCTTTTTGTGTGTGTGTGTGTGTGTGTGTGTGTTAAGTGGCATTTCTAATGTAAACAACAATTTGTGTTCCTTAAAAAAAAAAAAAAAAAAAAAAAATCTCACGGTGGATCTGTGTGGAGTTAAAATTTCAGTATTTATTCTAGTCATTCAAGGTGAAATGTTGTTTTAGTCTTTAACTGTGCTATGCAGATATAGTTGGCACAACACTAATGAGCAGCAGACTTGAAAAATAAATCTGCAGAGTTACTAAGTTAACAGCACTCTTTCTCTCTACACTCCATCCAAATTCATATCTTTGAGCAAGGTGTGAATTCGGCAGACAACTGAACAAGGCAAGATAAATGAAGTCCCTAATGGTTCATAGTCTCACCTGTACTACCATGTCTTTGTCTCTCACACAGCAAATAACAAACAGAAAAGCTCAAGCTGAGAGGCAACTGTGCTATAATTGGCACTTACAAAAATGCAATTTCATGGCAGGGAAAATCATGAATAAACTGCACTATTAGTACTCTTTAACATGACTGCAACTGTATATCGTCGCTGTAGGGTGGAAACCTCATATCTCCATATTTCATTTCCCCCCCCATTAATCATTACTATAGGTCAACCTTTAGGGTTTTGCAAATATTTAACCATAAAAAGAGGTATTAAAGCTGTCGGTAAAACCTCATAACTCCACCCCATCTCTATCGTGAATGAAGTGCTTCATCAGCTCAACTATTTTCAAATAGTGCACTTTCAATAACAAGCTACTTCTTCCAGTGAGCATGACTGTAGCATGTGTAGCATGACAAAATGCTTCATTGCTATTTTTATGTAATGTTATTGTTAGGACCTCGTAGTATAGCTAACTATCTTAACTGCTGTATCTTAACCTTACTAATACAGTTTCAAAATAACTCATAAGAATTTACTCACCCGCCCTCAAAAATGCAAATACGATTACGAGCTGCCTCACTTTGTGTTGAGGTAGCAGGCACGTCATCAGTACTCTTCTTATCCTTTTCCTCTCTTTCATTTGATGGTTCCTCTTTTACTTTGACGGGTGTGTTGGGTGGAGAGGCACATACCTACACTCCAGACAGACAGGCTAATTTACCAACACTGTAGTACATCTACAGACCACTTATAAAACACATGATAGATATAAAAATGCAGGCACTTTCTAAACTTTCAATATCATTTTTCATGTACAAAAAAATCTCAGTGATGCAATTATATATGTTGAAATGAAAAATTACAGTGATGTTTACCTCTGACACACTGGTCGTCTTGCTGTCAGTAGGAACCAGCTTGTCAGTCGTTGGTGTTGGAGCTGTAGCCATAGTGTATGTCTCAGCACTATGTTTCTGTTTGGAGCGCAGCAGAGACAGTAATATTTTGGTGGACAAGCCAGGTATATTGGGGTTATGCGTGCTAACACTCCATGAGGAATAGACAGAAGCTGAATCTCTGTGTGTCGATGGGGTGGGCTTTGTGTAATTCAGATAGCACCAGCTGACGGATGTAGTTGTATGCAAACTGGGGTATGATGGTTCAGATCTTTCAGGACTTGTTACCCTTGGAGCATACCGGTGTCCTGCCTCTTTCCTTCCCTCCACCTTTATGTTTTCAGTTTTGTGTTGGGTTAAGTCCTGCTTGCTTAACTTTTCAGTTTCTGTTACTTCTCTTGGATCTTTGTCCCTCCCTGCTGTCTCCACGGTTAGCCTCTGCTTATTTTTTCCCTGACTCATCTCCTGAGATTTCTCGTCACATTTGTTATCATCATCTGCCTTGTCATCCTCGTCTTTCTCCTCCTCCTCTTTCACCCGTTTTTGGTGCCGCTGTGCCTCTAAACTGAGTTCTAGACTACCTGCAGGTGACAGCATTCGCTTACTTCCTCCAGCACCGAGCTGCCCACAGCTGTCATCTGATGAAGTTCCTGCTCCATGCTCGAGAGGCAGCGGCAAGGGAATGTAGCTCTTGGGGATAGGTGAGGGCAGTCTAAGGTAAGATCTCTGAAGCTTGTCTTCCTCCAGCTTACCCATGATTACCATAGCTGTGCAGCAGATTGGATGTTGCGTTGTGGCTAAAATTTGTGAGATGGTTGTATACATGGCACTAGCATAGGTGGGAATGTGAGTCTGTAAGCGCACAGGCACTACAAGAGACACCACTGGCACAAGCTGTTGAAGGCAAGGAGCAATCACGGGATGGGCATTATGGCGAATGACTAGCTGCTGTTGTGAATGACCGGGACTATGCAAGGAGGAAGGTGATGACCTAGACTCCCTGAAAAGAGGCCCTGAGGGGACCTGAATAGTCAGACCACCTGGCATGGGAAAGCAAACATCCTGAGCAACATCACTTGATTGAAGTGGGAATAAATTGGAGAGTGGCTGAAGGGGTAGTCCCAGGCGTTCTACATACTCTATGGGTCTTGGATGTAGCAGAGGTGGCTCACTGTGAAGGAAAGCTTGCTGAAACATCTGGGGGGAAACAACCGCAGAAACTGCTGTAGTGACTGGGAGAAATCTAGTGAGGTGACTTGGGGAACAAAAATCAGGGTTTGCTTGTTGTAGGGGGAAAACAGCTGGTGGGAGGGCAAGAGGGTGCAAGGTCTTCGCTATATGCTCTGAGCTAAGTCTAGAGGTCCTGCCTCCCATTCTATGCTCTGTGATTGTGAATGGAGGATGAATTGGGTAGGAGTGGCAAATAGCTGAGACACCAGGTTTAGTAGATGGCTCCTCCTGGTCAGGCTCACCAAGGGTTCCATGCTTCACCAAGAGGCATTTCCTCCTCTCCTTCCAAGTAGAAGAAATGCGCTCTAGAGAAAGGGAGCCATAGTCAAATGACTTACTTCTTGTTTCTTCTACATGTGCAGGGTGTTGAGGACTTGCAGATGCTTGTTCAGATGTTGAACGGCGCATCTCTCTCTGAGAATGATGGTGCTGGTGGAGACTTGATGGAACCGTCAGCATGTGAGACCCTTGGGAGCTCCAGGTACCACACTGCATCTCAGAGTCTGGCCTTCCCGATTCCTCAAAGGATGCAGATCGACTGGAAGCATGGGAAACATTGCTCTCTTGGCTTGGGCTATGTGGCAGGGATACTGACTCAAAGCTAGATTCTCCGGATGATTGTGTTGCCTCAGCCAAACGGAGGCGCTTCTTCTTTGGCGGTAGCTTCTCTGCAGGGAGCTGAGACAGACTTTGGCTACGCTGAGGCCACTGGAATTCCTCCACCTTCTCTGACTCTTTTAAGATGTACGTGTTCACTGGATGAGAGACCATCTCGGTATCTGGCTCCTCTGTAACCAGAATTTCTGGCACTTGAATGTTGGGTTGACGGATTAACCGGGATGTGAAGGCTGGTTTTGGATCCTGTGATGGCTCATGTTCTGGCTCTGCTTCCTGATTTGCCATTGAGATGCTTTCCTGTTTTTCAAAGGATCTGGTATGCTGGATAACAGAAATTTCTTTCCAGTGACCCCTACGTTCTAGCTCACTCTGTGAAAGGCCACAAGGTGTGCCCTGATTATCAATACTGCCTAGCATCAATGGAGACTGGGTACTGAAAGACACAGTTGTTGGACCTGGACTGGGAGGGTCTTCCTCAAGACTTTCCTCTTTTTTTTTCCTCTTGCGCACAGCCATGGCCATGGCTTTGAACTTGTAGCTCATAATCTGTGGCTGATTCTCAATAAAAGAACTGCCTTCCTCAGGCGGGTCGTGTGGAGATTTACTCATACATGCTAATCTGTGTTCTGCGTAAGAGTCCTGCTTCTTCAAGCGAGCACCACACATTTCACACTGATAAAGGTGGAATTCCTTATCTTGCTTTTTTCCTGATTCAGTTTCTTTCAAACAAGAAGAAGGATCTGCATCTTCTATAATGAGGTCCACTCCAACTGGCACCTCAATAGCAGGTTGGCGTCGTAACATTCGTTGATGTGGCCCAATCCTCATTTCAGCTGCTATGGCCTGCTGATCATCAAAAGAATGACTGAGACGAAAGCTTTGTGAAGGTGTATCTGAAGTATTACCAGAAGATGGCACTGATTGACTCCTATAGAGAAGAGCACTGGAGCTCTGCCCAGCCAAAGTTTCTGTTTGAGCCAAGTATGAGCCAGGTAATTCACCTGCAAAACTACCAGGAATAAGTTGTACAGCAGAGCCACAAGAGCCTGGGGCATCCGCTTTTGGTTCAAAAACACAGGGTTCTTTGGGTGAGGAGAACTTAACTGACTCAATGCTACTTCTTCTAGAGAGCGAGGAACGTCTTGGTTTGACACTATCAATTTCACTTGTATCCACCACAGCTTCATTTATAGTGATTAGCTTGGTTATATGCTCAATGACTTGTGTCTTAGGAACAGTGAAAGGGATTGATTTTTCTTGTTGACCTGAAGATGAAGATAAATGCAGTTGTTGATGTGGAATTCTTTGTTGTTGTCCTAGTCGTCCATACTTTCCTAGAATTATCTCAGCATATGTTTTAGCGCTTGCATTTGGTGGGCTCACTTGGGAGAGCTCAGCACTCCCAGAACTGGAAAAATAGCCAGATTCTGTGCTCCCCTTACTGCCAGGACCCAGTGAGGATCGGGTTTCATCTGAAGAGGTTCTGGGAGCTCGCTTCCTCTCGCTTAGTCTCATTGCTAACCTTTGCTTGACCGCCTGTGAATCCTCAGTTTGGGGACCCTCCTCTATGAATGACAATTCCACTTTGCAACTTTTTTTCAGAGTTGGCCTACCCTGTGAGGTAGATGGTTGGTGTTCCCCTGTCTCATCCTCAGAACCTGTACTCTCTCCTTCCGTACCCTCATCTTGATCATCTCCCAATGCTCCACCTTCTGGCCCAATAAAACTGGTCTCTTCACGACTCGAGGCCATGCCTGCTTTTATTCGATGAGCATGGGATTTGCGGTGTTTATACAGGTTGCTTTTGGTCTTGAAGGAGAAGCCACATGGGACACATGGATAGGGTCTCTCTCCTGTGTGGGATCGGATATGTTTTTGGAGGACACTAGGCTTTGCACAAGGACGGCCGCAGTATGTGCACACATATTTCCCTGGTTTTTGGGGTTTCCGTTCTCGTCTACATGGGGTACCTTCCTGTACTTCCACACTAGGCAGAGACTGAGTTTGATGAATATTATGAATTTGGGGAGATGGTTCTCCCAGGGCAGAACAGCTGCCTCTTGAAGGACCAGGAACTTCTGAAAGCTGCCAAGATGACCCACTTGCCTGTGACTGTTGCTGCTGCTTCTGCCTTTGGAGCATTTCAAAGCGTTTTGGCTGCCTGTGTTGAAGGCGGCCATGTGATCCATGGACAGATTGCGAGGTAGCTTGTTGCTGTAAATGAGGCAGCTGTGCTGCTAACAAAGACTCTGATGATGGCTGCTGTTGCCCACCAGACCGCTCCCCATCGGTTGACTGCTTTTCCTCTGCCTCCATAGGATATGGGGAGGAGGCCTCAAGGATGCTATGGGAATGCTACTTTGAGCACCAATCTGATAAACATCATTGCATCAATACTCTTCCGATAGGAAAAAGTCTTTACACTCGCTTTAGGGGGCTAATTGTATTATGCCATAATTAATGTAAGAAACCGGATAATGTCTTAACTGACAAAGGCATAATTAAACAGTGTCAGTATGCAGCCGCCATATATGTGAGTGCTGGTTGTTTGCCAAATGTCTCCTCTCCTGTTCACAAACAGCCTTGGTGAAATTCATCATTATGTGTCTTTTGGGCTGATGCCTGGCAATGGGGCTTGACAAAAAATGTCTCAAGATGCTTTTGAGGCACTTTCTCTGCTGACACGTGAATAATTATTCAAGACCTATTTGTCTCCCATCTTCAGGCTGTCACATGTTAGAACTTCATTGGCCCTGCAGAGACACAGAAACATAAAATGATGGTGAGTCGTTATAATAAACAGTGTTGGATAAGCTATACAAAAATGCTAAGCTAAGCTACCAACTACAGCTTAGCTACTTTTGAATGATTCATTTAAAAGAATCAACTAAAAAGAGAGACTGATTTGCAAAACATACTGTATATCCATATTCCTGATTCTAAACTACCAGGAATACCAGAGACATACTTTTTTACAACATTCAAATGGACATTGAAACATGCTACTTAACTGATGATAAAAGCTTTGGAAGTAAAAATCTACATGATTTTATAATAATAATAATAATAATAATAATAATAATAATAAGTAACACTACCACCCTTATCATCTTGCTGCCACAAAATCCTTCATAATTCTACTGAAATGTTAAAAACACAAAATGCAAACAACAGAAAATGAAAAACACTAAATTCTGAGCTTTGAGATTGATAGTTTGGACAAAGCAAAGCCCTAGCTGTAAAGTGATCCATGCTGATGTAGAGCCAGTGGTTTCAGAATGATCTCATAAGCATACACAAGGAAATTGCTTAATTTCATTGACCTATAGTATTTCTCTTTTAAACTTCCAAACTGTTCCTTGCACACACAATATGAGACTGGATATGTAACCTTAGCACCTTAGCTTCGTAAAAAGAGGTTGTAACAAGTTGTTATCCTTTCAGCAAAAACAAAAACAAGAATGAAAAAAAAAAAAAAAATAGCTTAGAAGCTGATTTTGTTTATGTACATACATCATACAAGTAACTATGACAAGACATCAGGAGTGCTAGAGACCATCTATTTAGTGTAATTCATAATGGAACACTGTGCTTAAAACTGGTCTAATTATACTTGAGCATGGACAAAACACTTTCTATTAACATTTTCTATTAACAACACTTTCTATAAACTATTTCTATTAACAATCTATTAACATGGTGTCTTGAAATACACTCATAAATAAGAGCATTGATGTTTACCCACCAGAGGGAGTTCAATCAGCAAATGAGACTATATTTTAGGCAACATTTTGAGATGCACAACAAATCCATAAACAGTAGTTTGTATAGTTTATTTTTGAACATTTTGTGATTTCTTAGCACTCTAAGAAGAAAAGATTTGTCAGAAAATAAAGTCTTTATTTTTGTGAATAATTCAGCGTTTCAGTTTCTGATTAAACTGGCAAATATATTTTACATAATTAGTATTTGAGTTCTTTTCCAGATAAAATATCTTAAAGTTTATCCCATCATTTTTAAAATTTAGTGAGGTTTATGCTAAAAAACCTGTTTGACAATGAGGTTAAAAAAATAAATAAATAAATATTGAATAAAGTTTTTTATATTATATTATTTATATTTTACTTCCAGTAAATTTATCACATTTAAATATAAGGATTTTTAAATATTTATACTGGAAAACATTTTGAGTGAGGTGCCTTACGTATTTTACATATATTCACAAAAACTACAGCATCTTAGGTTCCATTTTTTGGTGTTCACTGTGGGAAAGGCAGTGAGGAGAAAAACAAAAAACAAAACTGCTTTCCTCTTGAAATAACTTGACAGATTCTTGACTGAGTTTGCCTTCTCAAACAGCTGCTGCTGGCTGAGTGATGCGCAACAATTTAATGAGCTTTCTCAGAGCAGAGGTAGGCTTTGGTTACATAGTGTTTTTATCAACAGCAAGCAATTATTGAAGATACAACAACACTAAGACCTTCATCATTATTCATGACATAGGTATATATTTGACTTCAAAAGGACTGAACCACAAATTTATAATGAACGTATCTGATTTGCACAGGTTTATTACTGTGATTGGGGTGTGCAGTGCATTATAGAATTAAACTGCTTGATTACTGGAATCTTCATCTGGATTGATACAAACAGATGTAAACTAGAAGGGCACAGAGAGAGACAAATGTAGACAGGAGACATTGTTGTTATCACTCCATAATGGATGTCCATACATCAAAGATCAGTGCGAGACAGCCTAATGACCTCTGACACTGTATTGATGTGGCTCTTAAACAAGGCGATTAAGAGGGTTTCGGATGGGGAGAGCGCTATGTGAATTATTCATGGCTGTCTATGAACAATGCACTGGACTGGGAGACCCAGCATTACAGCATTTTCAAGCAGACAAGGAAATACTGAAAGGAAGTTCACACATGCTCCAACACACACACACACACACACACACACACACACACAAACACACACAGAGAGAGAGAGAGAGAGAGAGAGAGAGAGAGAGAGAGAGAGAGAGAGAGAGAGAGAGAGAGAGAGAGAGAGAGAGAGAGAGAGAGAGAGAGAGAGGATCTTGAATCATTCAGATCTCATTTCAGTGATAAACACACAGCAGCAGACAAAAATGATCAGATTTTTCATATTTTCATAATTTGTATAACTGGAAAAATTTATTAATTTAGTTTACTAATGAGTCATTTAAATTCAATTCAAGTTTTTTCTATAGCACATTTCACAATACATATTGTTCCCAGTTTTAGGGAAAATGGTTGTTTCAATGTTACAATTATTCTGTTATCTGCTAGAGATGAGAGTGTCAAAGTAATGTCCATATGGCAGTAAAAAAAACAGCTATGATATGTTATGTGCTTAGTTAACATTATGTAATGAATGATCAATCTCACCTGCAATCTAAAATTGCGCACATATACCGTGCACAATGGCAATGATCTGCATTAGAAAAGTGACCTGAAATCAACAAGAAATTGGCGATTTCTGGCTTCATTCCATTACTATCAAGAAATAAGTATTGTAATAATTGAATATTTGCTTGATTAGGTCTAATCTCACTTGAATTGTAATGATGATGGTCCCATTGAGATACAATATCTCTTCTACCAGGGAGTCCTGGTCAAGATACGCAGCAGAGGACAAATTTACGAAGAAATACATATCACCACACAATGAACAAACATAAAACACAATTTTCTAACAACAATACAAATCCTAGTTAGATATTGAAACAAGTACACTGTTCTATATAAAAAGACTTTAAAATATTTTTAAACATAGCAAGAGATTCCATATGTATGTACCTAGTTTTTTTTAGCATTCAACACTAATATTAATTTACCAAGAGTATTCTGAAATGAATTAAAAGCATTCTGTAAAGAGTCCATTGCCACTTTTAAAGATGGAGCCATAGTGTAGATGATAGTATCATCTGCATAAAATTGTACAGTTACTGGCTCAACTCCTTTACCAAGTTCATTTATATAGATAGAAAATAAAATTGGCCCCAAAATTGATCCTTGAGGAACACCTGTCTTCACTATTAAGGGAGCAGAAACATAATTATCTATGGACACACACTGAGTCCTTCCAATCAAATAATTAGAGAACCACTTCAACACTATATCACTAAAACCTTAAGAAAGACATAAAAAAGAAGTGGAAGTAAAGGGTTTGGACTGTGCTTAGCAGAAAAAATAAATTAATTAATTAATAAACAAATGATGTTGGAACTTGAATATTGGAAATCCAAAGAAAAAGACACTCATTTTGCATTACTTTTTATAACAGGTTCATCAACAACAGAGAGACAGAGAAAAAACAAATCCAGACAGAGGTCAAGTGAAGAATGAACAAGGAGAATGTGACAAAAGATGATGCAAGATACCATCTCCTTATTCTCTCACTCTCTCTCTCAAACATATGGAGGACGAGGGAGTATCGAACAGCTGGGACGTCCTCAAGCTGCGACTGTTCACACGACACTTCACAACACCACTTACTTCCTGTTATGTAATTTACATTAATGTAAAAGTTAATATAAAAATAAAGTAAAATAAAATAACATTCACTTTTGCTATTACTTTAAGCAATGAGATTTATTATTTTCACTAATCTAAGATAAAACACCAGTAAACAACCACCTACACTCTTAAAAATAAAGGTTTCAAAAGGGTTTTTTAAAAATGTCACAAAAAAAAAAAAAAAAACACGAAAGAACCTTTTTTTCACTATAAAGAACTTTTTTTTTTTGGATTGGAAAGGTTCCATGGATGTTAAAGGTTCTAAAGGTTTTGTCTAATGCATGAGAACCAATGAGGTTCATTCTTGTGTGTTACGCAGCACATTTGAGCTTCTGCACGAACCAATGAGGTTTATTCTTGCGCGCCAAGCAAACTTATGGTTGAGCTTCTGTTTATGTTCGCTGACGAATGTTTATATGTGAATAAAAGCCTAAATTCAATCTGTTCATCATATAAAGTGATTGAATCTCTTCAGAAAATTTGGACTAAACTGCTCGATTCATTAGTTTTACGACCTCTTTATGAAACTTTTTAAAGTGACAAAGTTGTAGTTGCATGGACTGTCAATGGAGGGACAGAAATTTCTCAGATTTCATTAAAATATCTTAATTTGTGTTTCAAAAAAAGTCTTATAGGTTTGGAATGACATGAGGGTGAGTAAATGATGACAATTTTTTTCATTTTTGGGTGAACTAACGCTTTAAAGTGTAGTTAGTATTAATCTTGCACAAATGTTTAAACACAGAAAACAGACTGCTCTAAAATGGTAACTTAGTTTTGGTTTCACTTTTGAGATTTGCTGGCATAGTAATCTGATCTGGATCATGTATCATGGATGAACTAGTAAGAGAATGTAAAATTAGTGTGCTTGAGTATAGGAAATAACAAAACCGCCGAGCCATTTCTTAGAATAGCCCACAGAAGCTTATAGACAGGAGTGGAAAAACACATTTTAAAGCTCTCCTATCTTTTGGTTTTTTTCTCTGCCTCCCACTGTCCTAATGACAACTCGCCAGATTTGATAACAGAAATGTCACCTTGTTCGTCGTATGTTAATTGCACCACCAAGAATGATATAAATATCTCCTGACTGGATGTGGTCGACTCGCTTCTAGTGGTTTCCAGGTGAGCTGACCCTGCTGCTGTGGAACATGGGTTCTTTAATGGAGTTGAGAGTAGATTCAAGGACCCTAGAGGCCACATGGCAACTTGTCAAGACTGTAATACATAAGGAGACCATCTTGATTCAAGAAGCTAATTTTGTCTAATGCTTGTATAATTACAATACAAAATTGATGGCAGTGTTACGGCTTTTAAGTGATCATAATAATCCAATCACGCTGTATATGAAATATTATTCATTGTCTTCATCATGTCAGGCCCATTAAAATTGTGTTTTTTTTTATTATTATTAGTTGAGCAGAATGACGGATAAAGAGTTAGTGCTTCTCTTTCCAGCTCTTACTCTTGGCAACCTGGCTCCGGTTCCCATGGAGACAGTCCTACAGCTAGCCGCGGCAGATGGAGGGTGAGCTGGAGGTCTAAATTTGTCCCCCAGCATCCTATCTGAGTGTAGTGGCACACCGGCAAGAGGAAGTAGATAAACAGGCTGACCTCCACACGCCAGTGGCAGAATCTCATGACCCCACGTGTCCCCTTGCTGAGACCTCAACATGTTCATCAAAGACAAACCGGAGGAGGCGGTGCCGCTGGCCCATGCCGCCAGAAGGCCCCTCCTGAATGTCACACCACAGGAGTCATAGGCACACCTCACCACCCCGCCTGTACTGGCACAAACATCAACATTCAGTAAAGATCATGGGGGGAAAGACATCACGACCCCTCTGAACCGTGCTGGTTATCGTCCCTGTCCAACAAACAGGAAACATCCCAACGGAATAATCACTAGTGACTTGTTTAATTAGGTGCCAGAAACAGCTATGTTTACAGAGCAATGGGCAGACAATATGAATATCATTTGCTTATGCAAAACAGTCCGCTAACGCAATCTATTTATGTATAGTCGACTATAAAAGCATAGAATTACACCTTGTGACTGTTCTCAGAACAAGGACCTCACGTGGATGTCCACATGCCACACCCTGTTGCAGGCCTGCTGTCTGTTGGCTCGGGGAAGTTTGTGCTTGTGTGGACACTGTGATTGAATTACCACAAAAAAGTGTTCGCTCTAAATCTGAACAAAGACATGAGCTTTTCAATTTTGTGTAAGTACACAGTCCAAAAGCAAAGCTGAATTTGGACAAAAGAGTAGAACAAATAAATAGGCTTTAGGGTTTGAGATATCAAAAAAGAGAAAAGGAACAAATGCATTAATAGCTATGTAATACAAAAAACAAAACAAAATCTTATTATTTAAATAAATAAATTATGTATATAGTACTGTTCAAAAGTTTTCTTCATTTTTTAAAAAGAAATTTAATACTTTTATTCAGCAAGGACACATTAAATTGATCAAAAGTGACAGTATAGACATTTACAGTGTTACAAAAGATTTCGTTCAAATAAATGCTGTTCTTTTGAACTTTGTATTCAAAGAATCTAGAAAAAAAAATGTATCAGTTTCCGCAAAAACATTAAGCAGCACAACTGTTTTCAACACTGATAATAATAAGAAATGTTTCTTGAGCATCAAATCAGCATATTAGAATTCTGATTTCTGATGGAATAAATTACATTTTAAAATATATTAAAATAGAAAGTTATTTTAAAGTTTAATAATATTTCACAATACTGCTGTTTTATTTCGCTCAAATAATTACAGCCTTGATGAGCAGTGAGACATTTATATATTAAAAAAAAAAAATATATATATATTAACAACTCCAAACTTTTGAATGGTAGTATACATATATGGTGGCATTTTAAATCACCCTATCTGTTTTTATAGTTTCACAGCCCTCCAACCCTGATATATATTTCAAAGCAGCTACTTTAAAATGCCACGGGAGGAAACAAGTCAAGTCATGTAACATTTATATATATAGTGCTTTATACAATTCAGACTGTTTCAAAGCAGCTCCACAGTAATAAACAAGAAAATAGTGTTGCAACAGAGCAAAACAGGCCTAAAGGGGTCATGAATTGAGAAATCAAATTTTCCTTGAGTTTTTGATATATCAAAAATATACTGTAAGTTTCAGAACTGAAAGCTTTCTTATTAGTCCAAAAACAGGAAAACCAAGCCCAGATTACGACTGGTTGAGGAATGTGCCTATTTATACGTCATAGATAGTTGAAAGACCGCCTCTGCAGAAGAAGATCAACGCCTACATCGTTACTACTGTAGCCGGTAAGTGTACAGATTATGTGTACATGTCTAACCAAAATCACCAGTGATCAGTGATTTTTGATATGTAAAGATTCATGTACAGTCAGATGTTCTTTGTCTCAGAATCGTTTATAGTCAGTAAAGCAAACTAGTGACTAAGGGTGTTTTCACACCTGAGCGCTTGTTTCGGAAAAACCAGGTGTGTTTTCTCCCTTGTTCGTTTAGGCATATGTGAACACAACAATCGTGCTCGGACTCGCACCAAAACAATCACTCCGAGATCACCTGAGCGAGGTGGTCTTGGCTCAACTGCAAACGAACTCTGGAGCGGTTCGCTTGTGGTGTGAAAGCAATCCGACCCAACGGACCAACGAATTCATATACTAGTGTTTGCATGTGTCTCGACAAAGTCTATTAGACAGCGCTGGGAGATACAGAGAGATCGAGCTTGAATCAGTATGAATGTAGTACATAATTTAACAGCGGGAATTCGTATAGTGTTTGGTGTGTCTCGACAGTAGGTACTAAACAAGCTACAATATGCTCATGATGCAAACTTGTCAATCATTTTAATGGATGACGCAGAGCAAACTCTGACCAATAAGGGGACAGTTGTACACGCATGTGACTTGCATCAACACATTTTGGTACACTTTGAAATATTGCCTTGTGAAAGCAACCCGAACCAAGAAGAAAATGCAACATTGTAACAAATTAAGTCCCTGTTTCGGAACAACTGATCTACAGGTGTGAAAACACCCTAAATGGTCAACTTCACATTGTTTCTCTTAGTAGGCTGAAAATAATCTTATTTAAACTGTGATTCAATTATATCAAAGAACGCTCCCTTTACAATCACTGAAGCTGTCAATCAAACAGCACAAGATTGTCAGTGACTGAGTTCTGGACTCCCTTTAGAATCAACGAATCTCTTGTTTACATTGTGTTTGCACTGTTAGTTATAATGAAAGCATTTGTTAGTGTGCAGAAATCGAGTTACAATGAAGAGATCACTACATGTCTGTCATCGGCTATATGCTCATCACTGCAAACTTTCATGCCATGATCTCAATATAATGCTATAATCAACACTATTCACAATTAGTAAACCTTGAGAACTGTAATAGTAAAAACATGCTAAAAGTTTGAGACTTCCACATGTAATACTTAGCTATTTTCATATGCAAAGATGTTAGCCAATCACAGCAGTGAGTGTTTACATTCAAGTCTCACAGTAGACACGCCCCTTAAAACAGCGTTCAAATCAGAGGGCTAGGAAAAATGCCTTTTATTTCTAAATTATGACAATTTTTGATGTAAAAGTCAGACTAACATTATAAATGCACCCCAGGAAACATAAAATAATAAAATAATGCAGTTCATGACCCCTTTAAAAACGTGGGGCTACACTTATCTGGAACCATGCATCACAAGAAAGACTTGTAAAGCACCACACCCGCTGAATAACTCTCGCTGAACTATTTGGTTTACCCCATAGACATTCAGATGCTGGCAGACAGACTTGTGAACAGGGGAGTTCAAGAGGCTTTTTGTGTTTACTTTGATTAAGGAGCAACAAGGGCAAATCAGGTCAGCAGGTCTTCAGTTTCACCAGCCCAAGGTGCTTTCTGAGCAGGTATGCGTATCAGCAAAAAAGCACAAGCCATGCTGGATCTGTTTTATTTGTTCTGCCTCACCTTATTTAGAACAGAAATTAACAGTTTTAAATGAATAGTTCACCAAACTATATTAACTACAAATACGGTTTTCTGATGCTTTCAAGCTTCAAAAAATGGATGTAAAAGCACCATAAAAGTATCATAAAAGTTCTATGTGACTTTTCAATTCAAGTTTATTTGCATAGTACTTCTCACAATACATATTGCTTCAAAAGCAGCTTCACGGAAAATGCATGTTTTGATGTTACTTGCGCACTATTTTCCAGATCTTCTGACGTCATACGATAGCTTTGTGTGAGGAACAGACCAACATTTAAGTCATTATTAACTAAAAGTCTTTACATCTGTCTTAGCATTTATTGGTGCATTCATATGATTGATGAATCATTCTATTTAAACCAGTTCACAAAATCAGTCTAAATGGCTCATTCACAAACTGGATTGATATGGCTCACTGAAAAACATGTATTTCTGGTCAATTTCTTACACAAAGCTAGCATATGGTTTCACAAGACTTGAAATACAGAACACAAGTCATATGGACCACTTTTATCATACCCTTATGGTGCTTTTCATCCTTTTTAAAGCTTGAAAGCTTAATTGCACATTCCTTGTAATTGCATGGAAAACAGTCTTCAAAATTTCTTCTTTTTCATTCTATATGCAAGAAACGGAGTCATACCAGTTTAGAACAACTGAGTAAATAATGACAGAATTTTCATTTTTGATGAATTATTCCTTTAAAAAGTTTTAGACTGGTTAGATAATAAAGAAATACTAGGTGACACATGCCTACTTCAAGCGTACTGCTAAACACGGCCATTCAGGGCTTCCATAGTAACCCGAGACAAAGAATGAGAAAGATGAGCTGTGCGAGTTTCATTCATTTACATTCACGGAGGAACAAGTGGAACGGCTCAGTCTTCCAAGCCACCCACAACATCGTGTTCACGGGCCCGTCAATCACCTCACCCTTCGGCTTTCAGAGCACAGGGCTGATAGGAAAATTCCGCCCACATCAGGAAGTGAAGCAAGCAGAGTCTCTAATGGGGAGCGACGGTGAATCAGATGGCCCCCAGAACTCTAACAAGCGCACGGGCCGGCCCACACAGCCGCCGCTGAGCGCTCTGATATGATTAGTCATACACCGGCTGCATTTCTGAGCTTTTTTATTCCCTCGTTACCGCCACCTCTCAGGTCTCTCCTGGCTTTAACCTTCCAAAAACAAAGCAGCGTTAATGAGGAAGCCTCTCTGGGCTTTTCAGATGTGCACTTTACCTTCCACATCCTCTTCTTGATGGAGGGATTCTCTAAGTCTAAGACATGGAATATAAGGGCCTCGGACACCACAAAGAGCTCTAGCTCACCAAATTTAACACACTAGCACAGAGTTCAAGAAGCACTGTTTTTTGCCCTAAAGATCATACAAATCACACAGCCTCAGGTGGTTTCAACTCAGCAGGTTCTTACAACTGAAACAATTAGTTAACTGAAAACAGTTATGGATAACAACTCGAAAACACTTTAAAAGCTAGTTTATGAGCTGTAGAACCTATCACATGCGAGACAAATAAAGACTTTGTTTACAGAATGACTCATTTGTGACAAATTTCCTTCCTGTATGTACAGAACATGTGAAAACATGACAAAAAAAAAAAAATGTCTTTATCGCAAATGTTCTTGGTCAGTATTTCCAGTAAAAATATCTAAACATCATTTATTCACCCTCATGTTGTTCCACACCTGTAAGACTTTCATTCATCTTCGGAACACAAATGAAGATATTTGTAATGAAATCGGAGCGATTTCATTCAACTATGACTTCTAAGTGTTCTGAGTTCATAAAGAGATCGTAAAACTGATCCATATGAAATGATCGGTTTAGTGCAGTATTTTCTGAAGAGACACGATTGCTTTATGATGAACAGACTGAATTTAAGCTATTATTCACATATAAACATTCATCAACGCACACATCAGTTGTGGTAAACAGAAACTCAAGCATGTTTGCTTGACGTGGGAGAACCAATGAGGTCCATTCTTGTATGTTACGCAGCACATTTGAGCTTCCGCAAGAACCACTGAGGTTTGTTCTCATGCTTCAAAACAGGTACGGTTGAGCTTCTGTTTGTCTTCGCTGATCAATGTTTATATGTGAATAAAAGCCTAGATTCAATCTGTTCATCATATAAAGCGTTCAAGTCTCTTCAGAAAATTTGGACTAAACCGCTCATTTCATATGGATTAGTTTTACGATTTCTTTATGAACTTTTTGAAACGTCAAAGCGGTAGTTGCTTGGACTGTCAATGGAGGGACAGAAATCTCTCAGATTTCATCAAAACGATCTTCATTTGTGTTCCGAAGATAAACGAAGTCTTACGTGTTTGGAATGACATGAGGGTGAGTAAATAACGACGTAATTTTCATTTTTGGGTGAACTTACACATATATATTTAAAAGTAAAATAATGTAAAATAATGAATTTTATTCATTATAATTATTCACATTATAATTAAGTACAACCTGTGTGCGTGTATATACACACACACACACACACACACATACATTATATATATATATATATAAAATCAGTTTAAATCGGTTTCTTGAATGGGGGATATTTAACAGATTGTCCAGGCTACTCTTTTCCATACAAACATACAATCAAAGTAGAAGCACAAAAGAAAGTCAAACAGTTTGGAAAGACATTCAAATGAGTAAATAATGACAGGATTTTTATTTTAGGGGAACTATGCCATTAATTCAAGATATATAATCTTATCGTAAATTGACTAGAGAAAGAGAGAGAGAGAGAAAAAAAAAACAACTTAAGATACTATCTTGTTTTAAAGGTGTTTAGATATCTTTACTGGAAAAAAAAAAACAATTAAGAAAATGCTTTTTACAGTGCGCGCACACACACACACACACACACATTCAGTCCTGTGTAATGTAACTCATGCCACGCATTCACAAAAGGTGATGACATCAAACTTAAACGCACTGTTAACAGTCAAATACTCACTCTGAAAGCTGATCCCCTTATGTCTAATAATTCCAGTCAGTGTCCGTTCTCCACACATAACAGAGCGTACAGTCGATTAGACGGGAGGTAGTGCCGTCCATTACCTGAGGAGTTCTGCCACCTCACACTGCTAAAGCATGAATGAAAGCCACCAAACGACACGGCGGATATGAATGTTTGTGTGTGAGTGGGTGTACTTCTGTGAAGTGAGTGAGGGGGAGGAGGGTGAAGAGGGGAGAAAGACAGAGAGAGATGGGAGGGGGAGAAAAAGAGTGAGAAAGACAAGGAGTACGAAAGCGAGTGGGTGTGAGAGAGACATGGAGACACATGGCGGGAACGAGGTAGCGGAAAAGGGTGTGTGAATGAATACGGTCACAGTGATTGAATAACAGGCTTCTTCTCCGTGTACAAGGACAACCAGGAGCTTTATTGTTGTGATAGCCAATGATGCATTCTGGCTTCGTCAGTTGGTCAAGTACTTCAGTACAGGGCCATGAACTCCAGAGACACTGATGGGGACATGCATCCTCTTCAGTATTCAGAATAGTGGACTAACTCATTGACCGAATCCTAAATGTTTACTTTCAGTACCAGCAAATCTTAAATATTTGGTTATATTCTTGGCTTATTCATATTTTAATTTACAAATAAAACATGGAGTTTCAGACATACAACAAAAGATGATTTCTTACACAATGTACTCCACTGCATTTATCAAAGGTAGGTCATATGATGTCATTTCACAGATGGGAATGCATAACTGTCAGACCACCTCAGTTTGGTCTCTACTGTTCAACTGAAAAGTGCAGCTCCATATTTGGATCATGACATCATGATGAGTGAGACTATTGGCTGGGTGGAGTTCTCAACTATGTAAGCACATATGTGTATGTGAATGTGTGCAAGTAAGCATCTGCCACTCTGAAGAATTAGAACTGATTTTAAGCCAGAAAAGATGCTCTAAAACTTCAGAAGTAATTTGTAAGATGTTCCTAGATATTGAAAGCAATTATGATTTTGGGAAAAGCAGAGTCTGATATACAGTACTGTACGAAAGATTCAAAGAAAGCTACATACCACAACTGACAGATAACTACAGTCCAGCTCTCAACTATCTAAACAACTAACTTTTAGTTGTCCACACATATTAACACTCACACATCCACACGTTTCACATTAAACAGCTCTGAGTGTGAATGGAGGTCACAGTTATAGGAAATTCCTCCAAAAATGTGAACTGCGGCTCACAAATGTTCCTGCTGCACAAACAGAGAGCAGTGATGGTGCATTGTGGGCCGATGAATAAACACTCTCTAAAATGGGGCTTTCCTAGTGAATGGATGACATGAGCACTAAGAATCCTGGGAGAATTGAACTGCTTTTCTCATGATGCCAACAGCACTGAAAACATTTTTTATTAAATAAATCACCAGGTTTTCCTGATTCTTGATTTATAATTCATGCCACCACGTTCTATTCTGGTTTCAAAAACTACCGAAATAGTTGAAAGAAAAAAAAAAAAAAAAAAAAAAGTAAGTAAACTTGCAGAGGTGAAACAAAATCTAATAAGAATGTATGGAAAGAAACAGCTTTGGATTTTTGATCTCCCTTTTTGTTTTCTACAGAAAGTGTCATATCAATTTCAAACTAGGGACTAAAGACAAACCATAATATGTAGTTAATATGAAGTGTTTAAAATAAAATAAAAAATGTAAAATAAAAAAATAAATAAAATAATATATTGATCAGATATTTAAAATTAAGCGGCAAAATATGTAACTATTATGAAGTGTTTTAATAATAAAATAAATAAAATAAAATCTTAAAACACATACATTTATATAAAAATAAATACATGATTTGAGATTTTATTGCTCCTAAAGACAAAAGATAATATCTTCCTACACTTTTTTACTGCTTGCTTTTCTTCCTTGTTTCTTTCCTTCTCTCTCTGTTTTATTAATCATCCCAAATGATTGTGTGACCTTCAGCGTCATGTGGAGCAGGGCAGTGTTTGTGGCCCTGGGGCCGTGCGTGTATTGTGTCCGTCTGAATGTGATCTTTGTGGAGATGGTCAGCGTATTTAGGAGGGGGGGGGGGAGGGGAGCTGTGGCCAGGCATTGCCCATACTGTAGCCCTCTGGGAGGGGAACTCACATTTCCGTCATCTCTTTGTCTTCTGTTTTTCCAAGAAGAGATGGGACAACAGAGGCTCTGTAAATCTGATCAACAGGGCAAGTGCTATACAACAATGGCATGACGGATTGTCTTGTTAAAGCGAAATCTCCATTACTACAGCATGCAAAGAGAGCTAGGCCAGTGTCCTTGGACCTTGTTAGAAAATACAAAATACCATAAAATAAAATAAACTGCATTAAAAATTAGAAAATGATCCAGGCTGTCAATACCAGATCAACACGAAAATAACTTTTTGAATACTTGGATATCATGAAAGCTACAGAGATTACATAAATGAAAGTGGGTTTTGAGTCGTCAGTGTTCTTTCTACGAACTTGAACAGTTTTAGCCTGAGGCTCCTCATAGCTGAGGTATCTGTGTAAACATGACAATGGCTGCGTAAGGACCACTACCTTACCAGGTGTGTTTGCTTCCCACCACCTTGTACGCCAAGAATTCAAGGGAGAAGCATTGTGATACAACAAAGATTCTGTTTTGTCAGCCCTCATGCTAGGGCCTTGACAGTGGTTGTCAAGGCATTGCAATGTAGTTGTTAGGTTGTTGCTAGGGGGTTCCTTACTATTCTAAGTCAAAAGAGCCAAACCTCTCTGTGATATTGTCATCTCCAGACTATTGCGGCTCAATGTACAATGTACAACTTCAATGTGCTTCAATGTAAATATATGGTATCAGATGAAATCACTGTGGGGGATTGGGTCTGTTTAAGTAAATTAATTAATAGGTAATTAAAGGTGCAATATGTAAGATTTTTTGCAGTAAAATATCCAAAAACCACTAGGCCAGTGTTATGTATTTTGTTCACTTGAGTACTTGCAATATCCCAAATGTTTCCAACTATTTGTAAATTGTGAGAAAATTGCAATTTTAACCAAGGCTCCGGGATGTGCAGTGCTTTCCACACATAGACTTTATCTTTACTTTATCATTTTATACTTTTTTTATCCACCCGAGTTAATGAAACCCGATCGATTAACTAGTGAAAAATCTCCCCTCGCCCTACGTGTTTCTTACCTGCTGGTTCTGTGTGCGGCTGTGCACGAGAACTGTTTACTCCCTCTGGACATTCCCACGTGCGCTGCAGAGACGCGGTGGATATTTCACAAAGGCAGCGCTGTTGCGCATTCTACAGGCTCGTGCAACAGTGTTTCAGACTGCTTCAAAGTGATTCCCAATCAATGAATGGCGCACCATTACACCAAGCGATTGCTAATATACTCGAGTTTTATGAATTATGACAATGTCTACTGTATGACTTTTATATAATATGTTTTAGAGACGGTCTCTCATCTGAAGAATCAGCCCGCAATAGTGTAGACATTTCAAAATAAGAGTCCCGGTGTATTTCCGGGATTGTTTATAATTAAAAGTCACACTCTAAGTTTTTTTTCTTCTGGGCATTATTGGTATTTTGGTTACACAATAAATTGTATTTATTTTGATATCCATTTAATTCATAGTAAACTATTATAGTCTCTGGCTGGGATGCTCCCCCACAGGAAGAAAAGCCTAAGAACATTATTTGACACATTATTCAATAATATTAGTATTTAATTAAATGTAAAAGTAGCCTATGTAATTAAAATGAATTTCAATAAATAAAAATATTGTTAAAAATCACAAATTATTTGTTTGTCACATGTACCACCGCAAGTATATTTCAAACCTGTGGGAAGCACTGATGTGTGAGGAGTCGCCTGTCAATTGCGTCATACCCACGTTACCCTCGGTTTCAGGCTTTATTTTGTAAAAACCATGGAAACACCAAAGACGCTTTAAAATATCACATTTTAATAGACAAGGGAACAACTGTTTGGTTACGTTTATAGACAGAAAACTAATAATTGTTATATAGCTCAACACGTTTAGTCTTATTGTTTAAATCTAATTTTCTTGATTTTTTTGCGAGTACCAAGCTTTACCATGCCTCAGAGAAAAACACTATTTTGTCAAGCAGATAACATAGCATAATCAGATGCAGCTTTATTTTTAGTAACAGTAATACAGAATTTTCTCCATTATACAATACGTTTTAAAATTAATTGCATGCCATTTATCAACACAAGCCATCCAGCACCTAATATGATATTCTAAAATCGATCTAGCAGTGTGTCTCAAACAAGTGTCTCACAGCAGCCGCCGAGCGAACGCACAGAGTAACGTTATAACATCATTTTCAACACTCTCAAATGTATCTAATATGATAAACAGAGCTGCGTTACCTCATACTCATGACCGGAAAAGCGGAAGCGGCGCAGGCAACTACGGCATAATAAAAGTTCCGCTGCTCGTGAGGCGTGTGTTGCGCAATCGCTCCAGCGGCCTCGTTCAGCTCCCACAACACTCGGTCCTGCTCTGCTTCATACTACAGTAACGTTAATAATCACATCCATGAACATGATTTCTTCCTGAGTCCTATCCCGATTGTTTCCACCGTCCGTTGGGGTGAAGACCACATGTCCCAAGATTCCTCGCTCAAACTTGTCGTCATCAAGCTACGTCTTTGTTTCGAATAGGCCTCTAGCGGACAAAATTTTTACATATTGCACCATTAATTAATAAAACCAAACATTTAACAAATTTGATTTATACTGTTTAATTCCATTTTCCCCTGACCAAGCAAAAAAATAAATAAAATAAAATAAAAATATGTATCCGTACAAACATTATTATTAATGATTGGGTCAGAGGGGGCACTTTTGGCCATTTCTCTAATATTCACCCTCCCCATCCCAAAGTATGAGCAACATTACGTAGCAAGCACTACTACTAAGAACGAGCTTTGTGTGGCTGCTCAAAGTCATGTATTGCATTTCCTCCAGGTGGAATGACAGAAGCTTGCCATTAGTCTATACCTCCAGGGTGACATCTCCACATGACTCCTGTTTGTTATTCTCATTCAGACTCTTATGCAACTAATGCGTCTTCTCCGGAAACTCAGCTCCAGGCACTAAAGCAACAGTTTAAACAGGTGGGGACCTGAAAATTTAAGCACGTCAGTTAATTTACAGAATGCGGACATGACTCTCGGTTTTAACAATGTGTCACCCGTTCAAAAGCTGAAGTTGCTCTTAAAAAAGACTTCAATCCATTATCAATGTCATTAGATGCATACACATTTAGAGGGATTTAAAAAGAGATTCTTGGGCTGAAAATGCTGGCACCATGGCAAACTTTCCCAGCCTTCTCAGCAAAACACTCACTTCTATTAGTGTTCTCCTGCAGTGGGAGTGATGAGGGTTTGTTTTTAGAGCGAAAGCGATATAGGAGGCCTTTGTCTCCTTGGCTGTCACCACCCAGTCTCTCTCCAGAGGGGAGATGGTTGAAGGTGGGGGACTGAAAGTCAAAAATAGCCCGATCCCCAACGATAAAACACCCACACATGAAAAAGTGAATAACTCACAGCCAGTGACACTCCCTCACACCCCTGATGGCAAACAGAGATGCTAGTTTGGTTTACAACAAGCATCCACAGTGCCCCAGATTGTGGAAGTTGTGCTCCCTGGGTAATTCCACACAATTTTCCACAAAGAGTTATCGGTCGTTAAGATTGCATGGGTAATCTTCGACTATACTTGCTAAATAGGCAATGTGATGCAATGTGTACATATCAAGCTTTACGAGGCACATTTATGTCATTCTGGCCCAATCCTAGACTGTAATTTAAATCAAATTAGCGGTCTTGGACTCTGCAGACAGATGAAATGTATTTTTGCACTTCCGCCCACAAAATGAGGACCTATAAAAAGAGAAAAGGGAAAAATGGATCTGCTTGTGAAAATATTTGCACAGGGATTTCAAATGGCAGACCAAATAGACAACAGGGTTTTAAAGTTCAGGAAAAGTACTCAAAACAAATTCACAATTCAGCTATTCCTTAGGCCCCATTTACACTAGTGCGTTTTCGTTTTAAAACGCATAAGTTTTGCTACGGTTAAGCCTGTCGTTTGGTGTTTTGAAACTCGAAAACGGAGACTTTTGAAAATGCTGCAGACCCTGTTTTAGTTTGAAAATGGCGGGGTTGCGTTTCAGTATAAACAGAGACTTTTGAAAACGATGGCATGGCTGCCCACGTTCGCTCTGCGTATCCTTGACGACCATGTAAACAATAACATGGAGACTGAACTGCAATCTTTGCTGGCTTTGTTGTCAT
This sequence comes from Ctenopharyngodon idella, assembly GCF_019924925.1. Taxonomy (NCBI): domain Eukaryota; kingdom Metazoa; phylum Chordata; class Actinopteri; order Cypriniformes; family Xenocyprididae; genus Ctenopharyngodon; species Ctenopharyngodon idella. The sequence continues at coordinate 20,394,304 of NC_067235.1, read as the reverse complement.
TTTTAGCAGCCATTGTGCAGTTAAGCTCATGTGACATGCGTTTTCGGTCATGTAGTATAGACAGAGATCATTGCCGAATCACTGTGGAAATGCCAGTGTGACGAGGATCATTTTCATTTTAAAACATAGGCTTCTAGTGTAAATGGGGCCTTAATTTATTTGGTGTCATAGACCCATTCACATTTGGCAAACGCTTTTTCCACAAGACTTGGATTTCTTAAAGTCCAGATCTTAAATTACCCCTACCTAGAACTGATCTTGCAACTTTAGTAGCTATACTATTAGCTGTTCCTGTAGCTCCACTGGTATCGTCGCAGAAAATTGTTTCCCACTAACGTTTGGATGAGTCACTTTTGATAAAAGCATCTGCCAAATGCATTAATGTAAATGGACATACAAATGTACAGAATGTGTATGGCTATAGCGCATTAAAGGACATTCATTTAAAAACATAACAGCTAAAACAGAGCATACTAATTAAAGCACTGTCAATGAATGAATAAAAAAATAAAGGTTAAACAAAAAAATATATAAATATATATGTGCATTAGGGCTGCACAATTAATCGAATTTCTAATCGTGATTACAATTACTGATGCCACAATTACGTAATCGTTCAAAGGCGAAATTACAAAAAAAAAAAAGTGCACTTACATTATTCTGCGTGCTTCCTACTTTCTTTCTACAGGTTATCTTAAGGTTTTTTTCCCATAGTTTTATTTTTAGTATAACATTATAACACCATGCATATTTTTACTCTTTTATTATTTAAAGGGTCATGAAACCCCCCTGTTTTAGCCTGGTCGTTCACACCTCTAAACTGGAAAAACTCTGTAAAAATGGGCGTGTAAAGCTCTGGAAAAGTGGGAGTGTAGAGGGGGGGAAGAGGGGAGAGAACAACCAATGAAACACAGACCTACAACACACTCGTTATACAGAATATTGAATATTAATTTATGAGCACAGAGAAAAATTACAACAAACTCTCAAGCATAAGGGAGAAATGCAAAAGAATATTTAAAAGGCTAATTTGATTACGTTTACGAGCATACAGTCTCATGATAAGCGACACGTAGTTTAACAAAAAAGAATAAAGACATTTTTATAAGAATAAAATAATTTTTGTCCATTCTCTAAGTCTCGTGTCCATCGGAATAATCGTGTCATCGCGTTCAGAAACATCACTGTGTCCAGTTTGCACATATAATTCATTTGAAGAAGACTTGATGAATGTGTGCATACACCGTGCTGGTTCAAGTTTGGTGAAGGAGAATGTGTGAAATATGTCTATAAAAACTTTAAACACGATGCTTTATTCTGTATAATCTTTGATCCACGTGGCTAGTGTTTTTAAACTCATTGCGGAGCTCCACGCTGAAACCGATCATATGCGCGCTCCGTGTGTATGAATAACAATTCTATTTTTCATGTGTTCATATTCAAACTCCAGTTCTGACTGCATCGCGGGCAAAATACAACACTCATGTGCTTGCTGTGCTGAGGGAAACATACACACGGCTCGCGTGTCCGAACCAGAGGTGAATGAACAGCACTTTTGTGACATTTGAATTCTCCGCTGCAATGCGATCTCATGCGAACATATTTTCCATTTGTGCTGGTGAACAAGAGCAAAAAAACCACATGCATAATACCGCAATTATAATCTTATGCATACTGCAGCGCAGTGATTAGATTGAATGAGCTTTTCGTCATGAATAAATGCAGAAACGGTTGACATCAGCATGTTCGACCAGCCCATACTGGAGCCAATCAGCACTCCGGATTTTGCCGGTAGTACACGATGACGTCAGATTTTGTGACGTTGCTCCGGATTTGCTTTTCAAACCGGAAGACAGAAATCGCTCTGAAAAATGCTAAAATAACTTATTTCAACTGATAAATATAATTAATGAGTACCTTTAGTATTTGCAATGATGTGCAGCCTATACATATCTGTTCACAGCTCAAAAAATGTGTTCTGGGGTTTCATGACCCTTTAAAGAAGAAACAAACCAATGTATAGTTGACATTTGAGGCTTAATGCTATAGAAAAGCAATAGAAGTTTTTCAGGAAGTGTTTTCAGCTTGTTTTTCATATAAAAATATGGCATACAGTTGCTTCAAACAATGGTATAAAGCTATTCAAAACATCATTCAATGTAAATAGTGATAATTGTAATTAATAATCGCAATTACAATTTCAAGGGAATAATCAACAATTATGATTTTTGTCATAAGCGTGCAGCCCTAATGTGTGTATATATATATAAGCACATGTACTGCATAAAAGTACATATTGTATATAAAGTAACTCAGTCAAGCACCCAGACAGGTGCACAGACACCTCCTACTCTCTTGGCCTAATGTGAATGAGATCCTGATGGACTACTGCATGCAAGTCCTTTTTGTTTTATGAACGATCAATAAGGCTGCTCTTTGGCTCGGATATGTGATCTGATTATGTCTGTACAGAGTAATCCTGATTCTGTGTATAGTCTGCTTTGCATTAGAGCACCAATATCCTTCACAATTCTCTTAACCCAGCTTCACTGAGCCACGCTATACAGAAAAGCAGCCAAAAATCCCTCAACATCATGGGCTCGATTCCAAATTCAAAATACACATGAATCTAGACTGTTCAAACTCAGGTGGCACAGTGCAATACTGCAGCTTGAAGCTCTCAGCAGAAGCATGAGTAGGAGTGAAGCTCTCCGGTGTTATGTGTTGTGTAATACAGCACTTGTGCATCCTCCCCTATCATTTACATTACATTTATGCCTTTGGCAGACACTTCAGCGCATTCAAGATACATTTTATCTGTATGCGTGTCCCCTGGGAACTGAACACATGACCCTGGTCTTGCATGCTCTACCAGTTTAGCTACAGGAACTACTATCAGCATCTGTAGGTTACAGTTATAAGTTTAGGTTTTTCATTGCGAGGGACATGAAAAAGCTCTCTCTCTGTGAACAACAGACAAAAGAAAAGATATATGAATGTAAGAAGACTACAGAAAACAATGTTCAGAAAACAACCGTAAAAAGAATGGGGATGTCTGTGAAAAAGGCAAAATGAGACACGTTCTGACAGAAACTTCCAGCTGTCATGGCAACAATCAGAATCTCAAGTTACTTAGTGGAAAAAAAATTAAAGAGAGCAACAAAGGAGAGAGAGAGAGACAGGAATGAGCATGACATGTCATGGGAAGAGAACACAAGCGATAAAAATAGAAGGAGGAAGTCACACTTTTAGAAGCCGCCCACTCATTTCGAAGCCGACAAGTTTCACTCGTCATTGCGTGGGTGACAAGTCTCAAGGCACAGGGAAACCACAACACTCTTATACACAGCAACAACCTGAACTTGCTGAGACATGACCGACAAGACCAGGAAGTGGTCAGTGAGGCAGGAAGTGACACTGATGAAAGAGAGGGGATTAAGAACAAAAATGGTTTCACCTGCACTAGATTAAAAATAAGGGGATCTGAAACTGGCCTGCATCAGCCAAAAAATCTTGATTGTAAACTCCACTAGCTCCTTTTAAATAAGTAAAAAAAAATAAAAAAAATCATCTTTTCATATTCAAAGACATCAACCTGACGATTACCTGAGAGCAAATTTGTCACTGTAAACACTGTAAACACAACGAATGCATCAAAAAATAAGCATGTCTGATTTCTAACCTGGCACAAGAACAAAGCTTCTCCAACCATGTGTAAAGAAAAACAAACACAGCCAAGCTTTCTTTCTTTCTTTCTTTCTTTTTTGACAGCAACACACATTCATGACAACAAACAGATTATAACTCCATCATTTGCATGCACTGCCTCCTGTGTATCAAGAGCACTAGATTGAGCCCACATCACAAAAATATTCAGTGTAAAGCTGCAATAAACAAGAAGGGTGGGTCAAAGGAACCTGAATGCGATTGATCCAAAACCCATTGCTGGAACAGTATCCTTGTTGGTCCGGGAACAACATATTCACAATATCAAATATGTGCAAAAATTATATCTTTAGGGGCACCTCAAGGGCAATAATATGCACTCTTTATGGGTAGAGAAGGTACAATGGCATACCTTTAGGGTACAGCCCCAGTGACAAGCTAAAGGCACAGATTTTTTGTCTGTGACAGAGCATCATCAAATCAACTTTTAAGGCTTGTGTTTGGGGTTGGTGTTCGACTTACAGCTGAGGTTAGTGGTTGAACAACATTCTCATCTGGCTGACCAACCGAGTTTATATCTATATCTATAAGGGTTGAGCAGTGGCGTGCACAAGGGGGGGCCGGGGGGGCTTGAGCCCCTGCCCCTTTTGATCGCAAAAGTGAAAGTGCCCTTTGCGTTCGCATCGTGGTGCCCCCGCGTTCCCATTTCTGCCCCCCGGAACGCGATTTCTACCTTGGGAGAACAAAATCTATAGAGCACTGGGTCAATATGTTATAATACCTACACACTACTGGCCACGATTGGGGCAGTCGTGGCCTAATGGATAGAGAGTCGGACTTGTAACCCAAAGGTCATAGGTTCAAGTCTCAGGTCCGGCAGGGATTGTCAATACCACGACTGAGGTGAGACCCTTGAGCAAGGCACCGTACCCCCAACTGCTCCCCGGGCGCCGCAGCATTGGCTGCCCACTGCTCCGGGTGTGTGTGTCTGTGTGTTCACTGCTGTGTGTGTGCACTTGGATGGTTAAATGCAGAGCACAAATTCCGAGTATGGGTCACGATACTTGGCCACATGTCACTTCACTTTCACACTACCATTCAAAAGTTTGGGGTCTGTACATTTTTTTTTATTAAGCAAGGATGCATTAGATTGATCAAAAGTGACAGTAAAGACATTTATAATGTGACTTTCCATTTATCAAAGAATGTTTAAAAAATGCATCACGGTTTCCACAAAATGTTGACATTGATAATAAGAAATATTTCTTAAGAACTAAATCAGCATATTGGAATGATTTCGGAAGGATCATGTGACACAGAAGACTGGAGTTATGGCTGATGAAAAATTTAGCTTTGCCATCATAGGAATGAAAGTACCAGTAAATTTTAAAATATATCAAAAAAAGAAAACAGTTATTTTAAATTGTAATATATGCACTCTATTGCCTATACGTGATGATGTCACATATGTTCTCTTACATTGTTGTACAGTAGCATTAAAAGCCCTCAATTTTTTCTCGTTATTTTGCCCTGTTCCGTGCTGAAATGTTCTCTGTTTGCTAGATTTCTGACAAAGGCCCTGTTTACACCTAGTATTAAGATGTGTTTTGGTCGATTGGATCACAAGTGGACGATGCTAAATACAGGTGTAAACAGGGTCTAAAATGTTTTGAGCTTGTCTACTTTCAACCACTTCCGGAGGTAGTCGAAAACACATTTGACCGGATTGCTTTTATAGTGTAGACGCTCATGTGGTGGAATGCGTTCGAACAGCCACAAAAGAACGCCTACTCTCCGCCTACTAATCTAATGCATAAACATTATGGGAAGCGCACTAGCCAGACGGGATTTAAACATTGTCGGCTGGACGCCCAATTTTGGTTTGAAGACGAAAAACGTACCAAGCACAATGTTCTCTCACAATTCCTGATTTCTAACACGCACTCACCGCGTTCATCATGGGCTTGCGGCTGTAAGAGGAGAAAATGAAAGCCGCTGCTCTCCGTTTGTTTTTTGTCATCTTCATATGTAAATTGCGTGAGCTTATTCGTCCATTAGATCTAAAAAAAAATCCTATAAATGTACCCCCCCATTGATCCTCCCCTCGAAGAAAATCAGGACAGAAGTGGTCAAAAGTGGACAAAAGAGATGGATTAAAACATCAAGTGTAAATGGGAACGTGTCTCCCTCGTCTACTTATGATCCGATCGACCAAAACGCATCTTAATACCATGTGTAAACAGGGCCAAAAGAGTCAACCTGGTGGGCTACTGAAGATTACCAGTGCTGTTTGAGTGTTTTTCAGCCAATCAGACTGCATGGCCAGACCTCAATGTTGTATAAGGAAAATTAACAACTTTCTGGTCAAATTATTCCTCTGCTAATCATACATACAGCGATGGGGTCGCCTACGGCCTGCTGCAGTCATCTAATAGTTGTCATTTTAGAAGTGCAAGTCACTCTCAGCTTTAATACACTAATGCATGTATTTCGGTTTGCCCGCACAGCTGTTTGTCCAGCATATTCCCCGTAAGGCTCTCATTCCTAGAGGGCCATCTCTGTGTTTATCAAACACACAGAAACAGAGCTTGCAAGACAGCAGATATCATCTCATCAAGCTCATCAGACATCTACAGTTGTGCACCATCTGCTCTCCATCTCTCGTCGAGCACTGAGCTAAAGACACTGTAAATCACGCATGGCAATAATATTAGGGACAGTGCAGCCAGTCGCACATTAAATTACAGCTGTCAGCCATCAGTACAGTGCAGCTCCAGTGCAAAATCGCTGCAGTTTAGTCCCGAATGACTCTCCTTGCAAATAAACTCCACATTCACGCCCAACAAATGACTGCCTGAAAGAAAAGAAAAGGAAGAGCCACAGACATAAACAAGTTAAATGGAGGAAAAACTCTCATCTACCCATTGGAAACGCTTAATTAGCTTTCAATAAGGGCACGATGGTTGGGAGACAGTGACTTGTTTGTAGTTTCTCTTATACAAACGGCCTGAACGAAATGAGGCTTAATTCACCGATAGCTGTCGTTCAGAGACACATTAAGGCAGGGTGGTTTACTTTACGTTCTGTGGTTTATGTTCCTGGATGCGAGCCGTCCCTAGGACTCTCCCCTGACACCAGGCGTCTATTTCTATCCTCTCTCGTTCAGGTCTCCTGGCTCGCTATTACAGCCTGCAGAGAAACAGGGGTTTGACTGTGCCCGATCTCCACTGCAGACCTCCATGGGGAGTGTAAGGCTGGCGTACGAACACACACATGCAGACAAATATCATTTAAAAAGGTATTTCTCAAGTAGGGGTCTGAAAAAGACCCCTGGGGTTACTGGCAAGCAAACTCATTCACCACCAGAATCTAATACTCCATTTTGTAGAGAAAACATGATGAACAGACCATTTAAAACTCCTCCTGTAGGCAAATCAATCAATCAAGATGGTAAAAGTGAGCCAATATTTCATAGCTCGGAGTAACTCTAGGTCATTATTCTAAAGGGGTGACAGCGATTTGCAGTGACAAAGCAACCGGAAGTCATTCATTTTCAGTCAGACTAAAAGATTTGAGGCACTTATGCAAAATAGATCTGTGCCATATATCTGCCAATATTACAAATTTTTCTAGTTGATAATGAATATTTAATTGTGGATGCCATTTACACTATCATTCAAAAGTTTGGTTTCAGTAATATTTTTTTATGTTTTTGATAGTCTCTTATGCTCATCAACGCTGCGTTTATTTGATAAAAAATAAAAATGAAGTAAAAAAGTAAAAATGAAAATAATAATATTTTTTCTATTTTAATACATTTTAAAATGTCATTTGTGATGGGAAAGACGAATAAATAGCCATTACTCCAGTCTTCAGTGTCACATGATCCATCAGAAATCATTCTAATATACTGATTTGGTGCTCAAGATTTCTACTTATTATTATTATTAATGTTGAAAACCATGTGCTGCTTAATATTTTTTATGATAACTGTGATACTTTTTTTTAGGATTGTTTGTTAATTTAATGCATCCTTGCTAAATAATATTATTTATATTAATATATAAATATAATAATAACTAAAGCTGCAAGCAGCGATGAAAGGCCCCTCGCACCCGGGGCCACCACCACCCGGTGGCCTTAGGAAAACAGTGAATAGTGGGTGACATGCATGTAAGCGAGTAAATACAGTTGAAATATGGAAAAGTCATTTTGACGTGCCACACTTCCTGCTGCCAACAGGTGGCACTTTGACAATTACTGAATATTGCCATGTAGATGTCTTCAGGCTAAGACTATTATCAATCATGTGAAGTTTGGAGCAGATTGGACATTGTTTGCCTGAGTTACAACAACTTCCTTTTTCGTGCGTTAATCGCAAACATTAGCACTTAGCTAAGTGTTGCACGATTTAACGTGTTTCTAGTATGTTTGGTACTTCATGGCATATTTAAATGTGTTTCTAGGAGTGAATTAGTGTGCAAAGCATGCCATTTCTTGTTGTCAGCAGGGGGCGCTATGACTAACTGAATATTGGCATAGAGATGTCTTCAGGCCAGGACTGTTATCAAACATGTGAAGTTTGGGGCAGATCAGACATTGTATGCCTGAGTTACAACAGCTTCCTCCTTCATGGCAGACACTGAACTTTGTCAGGCCGCCACGGACACGCCCTTCAGTGAAAACTCAAGATCTTTGCAATGTAACATCGCTAAGACGCCTTAAGATTAGACTGACCAAATATGATGTTGTTCTGGTTAAATCTCTATGAGGAGTTAATCACAGTGTGAAACATGTCATTTCCTGTTGCCCGCAGGTGGCGCTATGAATGTAACTGAATATTGCATTGTAGGAATATTGAATATTGCATGAATATTGCATGTCTTCAGGTCAGGACTCTAATAAAACATGAAGTTTGAGGCAGATCGGACATTGTATGCCCAAGTTACAACAACTTCCTGTTTCATGGCGAAACATCAAACTTTGTCAAGCCACCACGGACACGCCCTTCAGTGAAAAGTCTAGATCTTCGCAATTTAACATCACAAAGGCCTTTAGATTAGACTGACCAAATATGACCTTGATCTGATTAAAGCTCTAGGAGGAGTTTGTTAAAGTACAACATCTGGAAATGGCAAAAACTGCAAAAATTTTGCAGAGAAAACTCAAAATATCTCACTTCCTGTTGGGTTTTCAGATTTTGCACCCAGGGACTTTTTTGTAGGTATTGGGCTGTTACATGTGTCTAACGAATTTCATACTTGTACGTGAAACATAGCGCGAATGGCACTTAATTGAAATTTTGTAGGTGACGCTATCGAACCATTTTGCCACACCTAATTCTGAAACCCATATCAGATGTAAATTTTGACCACTTCTGACGTGTGTGCAAAGTTTCATGAGTTTTCAAGCAAGTTTAGGCCCTCAAAAATGCGATTCATTTCAGAGAAGAATAATTGACCGAGCAATTACAATAGGGTCCTCACACCATCGGTGCTCGGGCCCTAACAATATAATATTATTTAATGATTAAAACAAAAATTTGGTGCTAGTATTTATACTAGCACCAAACTATTGAACTGTAGTGTACACAACCTTTGCCATAATCAAACGATTAGATTTATATATATATAAAAAAAAAATAAAAAAAACACTTTAAAAACACTAATTTAGTAGAACATGAAAATATTTGTCTATTTATTTGTCTAAGACAAGACAAATGTGTGCGTGGCTTGAATTTTATTTATCGGTGTATCCCTAGTAACTATTTAAAAGGTGCAGAGACTATCAATAGAAGTACAGGCAGCAAAACTTGTCTGATGTTGCAGGAAACAGAGGTCGAGTAGGAACAGCTACTAGCAACCAACAATAGAAACTTAGCACCTCCAGCGAGGTGAGAACACACGTTTACAAAAGTCTGTTGGGACCAAAGCACAGTTAACTGTTGAATACTGCCTGGCAACAAACACACATAAGTTAGCTTAGTAGCAATCACATATTTAAAAAAAAAAATAATGGGAACGCACATGAGAACAATTTAAAAAGAAGCTGGTGTGATGTGATATGGCAGTATTAACCCTCTGTGGCATTAGTGAAAGATTCTACTCAATTACAAACCCAACTGGCCCAGTTTTCCACCATCAACAAGGCAGAAGTGTGTCAGAGAAACGAGCCGGGCTCGCCGGTGGTCTGGAATCAGGTCAGAATGGACTCCTGGGATGTGGTCACACACACCCAACAAGAAGCAATGCTATCTACCTTATGAGTGAGTGGATTTGTAGTTAGTTTGGAAGGATGAGTGGTTGGGGATCCCTTTCACGGTCTGAAGCAGAAACCCTGATCTACTGTACAAGCAATGCATTTCAAATAACTGCTGACAGGGCAACTTTAGCCTACATCTCCATACTATGCCACATGTGTCATTGAGAAGCTGAGGGTTAGCTCGAGTAATTGAGGCAGGGGTCACATGAATCTTGTCAGGGGGATTGGCACCACACTCCAGCAGCTGTCATCAACTCATAAAAATCTGTTGAGGGGAAATCTGACCTCACTTCCACCGTGGCCCGTCGCTCCCAGCAGCTCTCAAACAAAACCCCTAGGATCTCATCTTCCCTCTCACTTTGACTCAGAGCTCATGGGGAGGGGGTGCATATAAGTGTCTCTGGATGATGGCCCAGTGCTTCTGTTGTGTATCGATTTTGTTCTTTCTCATTTTTTTGTGTGTGCGAGTCAATGTGTCAACCAACACCAACACAAGCGGGAAAAGGAGACTACTTCTTGAACACTGGGAGCAAATGGGTACTCAATCTCCTGAAGATCTACCTTTATGCAGGGTTAAGTTTAAATGGCTGGTTCAGTTGCTGCTGGTTAATCAAGTTCTACAGGGTTCACTTGAAATGTAAAGTTGGAACCACATGCTGCATGTAGGTAGATCAAAATCAAAATCCCTACATCTATAGATAAGTAACTTCGCTTTTGCAAACATTATTTTATTTATTTTTGCATTAGGGATGCACAATATATAGTCAAACCAAAATTTATTCAGATACCTTGAACATTTCATTCATTAATACAGTTTATTCACTATAGTTTACAAAAAAAAAATGTTAAACTGAGTTAAACTGTGTCAGAAAAAAAAAAAAATCTTAATTATGTCACATAACTATTAAGCAAAACATGGTCAGGTCAAAGTGTCTGAATAATTTTTGGTTCCAAATTTTTATCAGTTTTACTGGTAGTCCATTGTATGAAGAATTTTTGGGTATAATATGTCACAGTTTACTTTATTTTGCTATCCTCACTCACACAAATGAACTATAGTGTCCTGCACCCACTAGTAAAAATATATCAAAAATATCAAAAATGTCGGAATAATTTTTGGTTTGACTGTATCTGTACCATATCAGTCCCTCTAGTTGTCCGTGATTCCGCGATCTCTGAATACAAACAAAAACAACAAAATGTTGAAATTTTTTGCAGTCCTGCATAATTTGCCATTTTACTGCAAAATAATTGCAAAAATGAAAAGGTCTCACAAAAAAAATATAAGTAATTACGTGAATTATCCCTAATTTAAAGTTGTAATGCATTATTTTCACAAGGATACAGATGTCACGCATGTGATGACAGTGAGTGGTCTGTGTGAAACATAGGGAAAGTGAACCTTTGTCATCCAAAATCACGAAATCCTAGTGGGATATGCACACACACACACACACACACACACACACACACACGCGTGCGCGCGCGCACACACACACACACACACACACACACACACACACACACACACGCATACACACACACACGCACGCACGCACACACACCAATATTGGATCATTTTATCCTCCATTTTTATATTTAGATTAACTTTGCCATCATCTAACACTCATTTAATCTATAAATACATGTAGGTCCGGTTTCACAGACAGGACTTAGACTGAGCCAGGATTAGGCCTTACTTCAATTGGGGCATTTAAGTATCTTTTATAAACTTAGAAAGAGTATCTTTTATGCCCTAGAAAAAAAAAAAAAACATTACTGGTGTGCATCTTGAGACAAAACAATGGCACTGACATAATTTAACATATGTTATCGCAAGTTCCTTTCAGTTCAAATCACAAGTTCATGCATTTTAGTCTAGGACTAGCTTAAGCTTTGTCTGTGAAACCAGGGGTTAAAGTTTAATAAGACTGTCAAATGTAATCGTTAGCAAATCTTGAAATGAATGATTTTACTTTAAAATTTATTTAGACAAAATAGTGTAGAATTTGAATATAGGTTATCAGTTATAACTGAAAATAAATGATTACCTTGTCATTATTGGCCAGATTTTTAATATTGTGCATATTGTGCATCCCCAATTCTAATAAATAGGACCCTTGAATTACACCAAAATAATACAATGGAAAAGAAATAACTCCCATGTACCGCTGTTCTGCAAATTTGCAGTTTTCGCAACGGGTTCAAGTTGGGCATGGTAATTTGCCGCATTAAACAACAGAAACCTGCTTGGTTTGAAAGTGACTTCTTTGTGAGCTGTGCTTCATATATTCATACACTACTAGCAATAGTCGATGGACCTTTTTGCTCTTGAAATTTCACCAAAATTTTGCAAAGGTGACATTTAGCTTGGCTAGACTGATGCAAAACAAAATTAAATGATACAAAGCTTAAAATCAAACTCATTATACTTCAACAAACCTGTCTACAGTGGAAGCGGCGATGCGACTCAAACACAGGAACTTGTCTGTCTGAACTTATCACACTGCATGCACAGCAGCTCCAGTCTGTCTAAAATTGAATGGTTTTACTAAAAATACCAAATGTTTTTACCAACTTCAATGAATAATGCAGTATATACTAGCCTATACATTTATATTTTTAACATAACAGCAAAAACAGCTCATGATGGCAGGATATAAAGTATCATAGTGAGTTACGTCATCGCTCACCTTTCAAGTCAGCACAAAAGTGAATTCATTTCAGGCAACGGTAGCCTGCCAAAAACTTTACTTTTCCACTGCCAAAACTCCATCATCCCTCACCTTTAGGCCAATGACGATGTCATTTAAGACAACTGGATGAAATTCAAGTGAACCAGAAATGGCAAACATGTCCAAACAACAAACCATCGAGAGTTAAATGGCATTACTATCATGTTAATGTGAGTGTTAACCAGAACTGTCAACAGAGTTGCACATCAAGAAGTTTTGACGCATGCTTGGTTTCTATTTTTAACCCCTCGTACTGGATAATCCCACACACAGTGATGCGTCACACCTAGTTAGGAGGAAGATATCTAACAATTCAAGAAGTAGCATCTCCAAATTTAACTTTGAGAGGATGCAGATCTGTATTCAGCGAGGCATACTTATTTTTCATACCGCAGAGACAAGGACGAAGGATAACAGCTGTAGGAGGATGTCAGTGTTACGGCACCCCGGAGAGACCGTTCCAGCCAGCCCAAAATGTGTTTAGTTGCAAAAATTTAATGCACTGGGTGCAACCTTATTAGATCATATAGCAACATTCACATACTGTATGATAAAACACCTGAGGTCTTTAAGGGTCCTTGGGTTGCTATCTTTGGTCTCATGCTGTCAAACAGATTTAATACCCGTCAAGCACTGAGCCCCAATAAAGACGCTTTACAATTTAAAACACAGCATATTCTGTCTCTGATCTACCCGCTGCTTGAAGAGCAGTGATATGTGTGTGTGTGTGTCTGGAGGAAGTGCAGATGAGGAAGGGCTCTGAGCCACTGAGCTCGCAGCCTGTCTTCATTATACTCTAAATGTGCTGTACAACTACATCCTGCTGTTATGGAGCCAAGAGTGACATAGTCACAGTATTCTGTCTGAAAGCTGACATAATGCTTCATTAATCTTTCCTGATGATCCACAGGCACGTCTGAATGATTCTGATGGGGTCTAAATGGTACATGTGCACAAATATCAGTCATTTTAAAGGGATAGTTCACACAAAAATGAAAATTGTGTCATGTTGTTCCAAATGGGTATGCATTTCTTTCCTCTTTAGTACTGGAGTGATGGGCAATGACTCCACTTCCCGAGGGCACTTACAGTCGAATTGAATGCACTATTGGTGTGTGTGTGTTTTAATTTTGTTTTATACTATGGACCCCAAAGTAGGGCTGGACGATATGACCCAAAATCAAAATCTCGATTAATTGAACATTTTACCTTGATTACGATTAATGAGCGATTTTTTTTGTTTGTTTTTTGCCCTCATAGTTCACTGACAAGGTTTGTACTGTAAATATGCTTGACTATTAAAGGTGGGATATTTTTTTCCTAATGAAAGAGTGCTCCGACATAACAGCTCACTTTCAGTAGTTATTTTATCTATGGTGTGTTACATTTCTTACAGATTTCTGCTCGTTGTAAATCAGATACAGTTAAATTAGCACAATACTAGTACATTTATTTGAATGCATTAATGAGAGCGATTGCATTTGTGAATTAGTCATACTGTCTCTCTATTAATTGTGAAGCTGTGGGTTGTTAGTAGTTACTTCAAAAGTAGAAAAATATATGCTATAACTTTTGAGCTTCTAAGCACAGGACAGAGTTGACAACGTGTTTCTGTGCTCCTCTCAGTGCGCGTGATCTTCACATGATGCGTAGCTACTGTCTGTATGAGCGTTCGTGTGCCACAATGCATCAGCGCAGTAGCTCAATATAATAATACACATCCGATGGTCTAAAATCGCTTAAATGTCCAAACTGGCAAGCCTTAAAACAATTGACAAAGTTTAGTGAAGACGCAAGTCAAAGTGATCTCACTTTGGTGCTCGCCGCTCACGTGTTTGAGTTTGCCTCCGTCGTTGTTGCTTCCATGCCGCTGACTGGACGGGGCGGAGTCACGTGACTACAAACTTGGTTGTATGTTAAGGGGAAAGTATTAACAGGATTTAAAAAACTAAATAACTGACATGGGAAAATTAAATCGGTTAGAGGTTCTGAATTTCGGTTTTGATTACTTTTCGATTAATTGCCCAGCCCTACCCCAAATATTTTTTCAAACTCTCTTCATTCTACAAAAGGAAGAAAGTTATACAGGATTGGCGTGAAATGAAGCCTAGTAAATGGTGACAGAAATTTCATTTTTGGGTGAACTACTCCGTTAAGGATGAACCAAAAATAGCAACATGGATTGATGCTTTTATCATTTATATTCCTGGAAAACACCAGAAGCAACTTCAAAAATGTTTCAAACTTGCTAATGATTGTGATCTTTTGTATAACCCCTAAAAGCTCAGTCATTTTTAACAACACAATATTTTCTGAGTAAAGTGAGAGAACCAATATAGGGAATCCAAACCACAATATCTAATATCCCAGGGCCTCTACCTCTGGATCCCTCCCAATGACCTCAGCAGCTCCAAGCAAGAAATGAGACGACAAAGAAAAAGACATTCTCTCTCCGTCTCTCATTCTCTCTCAAACTCTTCTACTCACGAACTGCCACAGAATTGGAGCTGGCCAAGGCCTTCAACTCCATCACTGCACTCAGAAATCAATATACAGTGTGTATTGAGTTTGGAGAGCACACAGAGGAAGCAGAGATCAAAACTGTTTTATCGAGCACACCAATCTTGGGTTCGAGCCAGAATCTTTTTATTTCAAGGAACTGATCAACTTCTTTGACTTAAAACCAAACTGCTGTATAATGAGACCAGGGAAAAAGAAAGAAGAAAAAAACAATCTGGTCTTCTGCGAGGTTGAATGAAAGCTAAATGTGAGTGAATGCTTAAATACAATAATATCTGACCTGTGTTCAGGTCTTTTGATTGAAATGCCAAACCTTTTTTTTTTCTTTCTCAGTAACAAATAATGTTCAAAATAATTCGTATTCAGATAATTCAGAAAAATAATATGCTTCAGATTAAATGTCCACTTAGTGTGCAGATTTAGATTTTAATGGCCCTAACATTGCCGATCTGAACAGTCCTACAGGTAAGTAAACTGCTAGTTTGCTAAAAATATTTTGCACATTTTAGACTTTTACTTCTATTAAAATGTAGTAAGTTTTAGGTCATGCGACAATATAGCATACTAGCATAAAATTTAAAGCTGAAAAAACTTACATTCAATGCATTGTATTGCATACTACATTCTTTAAAAATGTCATTTGATTCCATGAAGAATTCCATTTATTGGCATGTAAGATTCCATGAAGAACCTTTAACATTCATATAACCTTTCCATTGGACAAAAGGTTCTTTATAGTGGAAAAAAGTTATTTAGAACATTAAAATGTTCTTCGCACTAAGTTCTTTAAAGACGCTCAACGAAAGGTTCTTCGGAGAATGCAAAATGGTACTTCTGTGTCATCGCTGTGAAAACTCCCTTTTGGAAACTTTGGGAAGAGTGTAGGAAGATTAGTCAAGTGTAAGTTACCATGATAAAACATTTCAAGCTTTGGAAGTGACAACTTACAGCCAAGTGGTTATCTTGGCTGTAAGTGGTCAGAAGCGTTCTCTCTAATGAAAAGGTCAATGTGTCCTGACACTTCACAGTGTCCTTCCTTTATTGAAAGGGCATAAAAATGATTTCCAAAACCAAGTCTCTCTACAGGTAAATAAAATAATAATGAAAAAAAAAAAAAAGAAAAAAGAAAAAAACCTCCCACTGAAAGCCCACTGAAAACATTGAGACTGAAGGCAATGATATGATACAATTTTTTCTCCTATCCAACTCTAAAGTGCAGAGACAAGTATACATTAGTGGGTTATACATTATACAACTGAAACACTTATACAAGTGAAAAATGAACTGAAATAAGTGCTAAAATGACCAAACCTAAAACTGAAATAAATTGATTAGAGCTATAAAGAAATATTAAAAAAAAAAAAAAAAAAAAGTATAAAAATGACAAAAGCACATAAAATTACTTTAAAAATCTTTAAAAATAAAATGAAAATGCTAATTCAAAATTTTAATAAATACTATAATTGTACATAAAAAAATAATACAAAAATAACACTGGAATTGTGACCACAATAGAAAAAGAGCTCAAGACGCTCCTCTAAATTATGTAATACAATATTCCACAACACACTAATTGGGAGGGGCTCAAGAGTCTGAATAGAAAGTGTGGCGCTTGAGTGTGAGACATAGGCAAACTGTTGCAGAACAGGGCTGCATCCTGTCCTCTGGCCTTCATCCAGTTACGCATACACAGTCACCCTCCCTTACACTCTGGCACACATACACATATCGTCCTTAATCTTATTTACTGGTAAGCTGACATGTCCATTTTCTGGGCGCTAGCATGGCTGTAAGGGTTTGAGGTGGGGAGGTCTCCTCCAGGCAGACTAAAGGGCTGAGTCAGCTCTAACAGACACAAAGCCGAGAGCGTGATGGATAGATCCAGTCACACCCAGAACATCAGGAGACATTGGGGCCCCTGGGTCAGTCACATCTAGTCCACATACTGTACAGTGCCTCCATTGAGCTGCTTTTGGTCTAAATGCATTGTCACAAAACTACACAAAACTAACAGTAAGTTAAACTCATTATAAAAAATGTATACTAACAACATTAAAATTCAAAATTTCAAACTTATCACGTTTAGATTAAAAATGAATATAAAAATTAAATCATAATAATATTATTATAATTCAATATTTTATACTTAGGGACTCTTTTGCTTGAAATGACATCAGAAGTGGAAAACGTTGATCAAAAACGTACATTTACACACAAACTGACCACCAACCGCAACTTTCAGACATCTTTATTTTTTAGCTCAACTGTCACAGAATGGAAAGCACAAGATTGTGGGATGTCAAAGGCAGTGAAGGATACATCTATGCTGCCTTCAAATATCAATCAGATGAAGGTATCTCAGGAGACAGGAAGTGAAGCTAGCACTGGATTCAGACGTGCCTTGATGCCTTCCTACCTTGGAATGCATCCTCCGGAAGTAGCTTTCGGAAGGAGCCCAGGGGTGTCCAATCCTGCTCCTGGAGGGCCACTGTCCTGCAAAGTTTAGCTCCAACCCCAATTAAACACACCAAAACCAGCTAATCAAGGTCTTACTAGGCATACTAGAAACATTCAGGAAGGTGTGCTGAGGCAAGTTGGAGCAAAACTCTGCAGGACAGTGGCCCTCCAGGACAGAGTTTGGACACCACTTTCCTAGACTATCATCACAAATGATTCTTATAGACTTTAAGACTATTCATGTCAGCAAGTTAGATAACTTTACCTTGGTGACATAGGTCACATTCACACTGTACGTTTTGGGGACTGACAACCGCATTTACTTACAGGTGTGAGTCTCGAAATGTCCCGTTCACACAGCAACTTACAGTAGCATCTCGAATACTGTCTGTATGAACGTGCAACGAGAGTCAAGCCCGTTTTCTCTTACTAGTAACCATAACGACAGTGACCAACGTAATATTAAAGATGGCGACGTCCATAAAACTGAAAAGTGTTATCACTTTTGACATGAAAAGAGACTAATTGAACCACAAATTCATCCAACAAAACTTCATTAACCAACAGAAGCATGTAAACACACGCTAGCCGGAATCTTTAACCGTTGCACTCGCGTGTCACGTCCTTTGTGATGTCTCGCGCATGACATGGCATTTGAATTTGGAAAAGAAACACAAAACTGACGGGAGCCGCTCCAGTCGAGAACATTGACTGGATCTAACACCTTCAGATGACACACAGCTCATATCTCTGTCGCTGTAAGTTGTAAGTGTAAATGTAAATGTAAGACCTATTAATAACACAGCAAAGAGCCCATCAGCATGTCTGAAAGAGACAGTTCTCCGTTCTCAGTTGAAGAGTGTTATTAACCTGAAAATTGCTCAGACCAATTTGTAAACTAATCGTTCAGACTGATTTTGTGAACCAGATCAACATATTAATTGAAAAAAAAAAAAAAAAAAAAAAGAATCTGTTCTTCTTTCCTCGAGACTGGGCGTGTCCCAGCCAAAACAGAGTACTATGCTATTAAACATGCATAAATAGCTGGAATGAGAATGGGAAAAAACCTCTACAGTGACTAAGCATGGACATTCCAGTACAGTCTTCCACAGACTACTGACACAGCCCAGCTGCTCCAAGTTGAGAAAACGGATGGAGCGAAGGAAAATAATGGATGTACACATCCACTCCGCTCCCTCCTGCTGGTGGCTGAGAGGAGCTGTCACAGCCTGGCAGGGTTGAGGAACTTCAGACGAAAAGAATCTGCATGATGTCTTTACAGCATGTAAGCCTATACATCCCAATGCATACACAGACAAAGAAAGGCACTGTCAGACACACTCTGAGGTGATTGTGCTACACTGCACAATTTCCTGAAATTCAAATGCATTCAGATAAGCTCAGAATTTAATACTGAACCTACTTTCGATCTCGTAACGGAAACATTAATAGGTGTTTCTTTGATGAACAGCACTGCATGCAGCAATACTGGATTCTGTAAGCTCCGCTGGGTCAGATGTGAGGTGGGAGGATGAGGCGGATAAAAACCCATCCATCTTTGTGTGCAGAGGGAATTCCTCACAAAAACAAAATGCTATTACAAATGGCCTACTAGGTTGACCATCAGGGCTTGAAAGAGTATAAATCGCCTTTTATGATCCTAAAGAGCAGAAGAAAGCTGATTTAGAGAGACTAACACAGTATACTAACCAAAGTGGTATCTGCAACAAATAGGGGTGTAACGGTACATGCATTTGTCCTGAACCATCATGGTACGGACGTCACGGTTCGGTGCATACAATTAGACGCTGAATAAAGTCAATCCACACTCCAATCCAGAAGGGGGCGTGCGCGGCAATGCAACGCTGTTTGCTAACCGCCACAACAGGAAAAAGAGCAGGAGAAGAGACAATCTATGCACCAAACCAAAACAAGAATGGCGACTCGCCATTGGCGAGTTCAGATGTTTTGTTTTTATAGTTATACTTTTAAATGATGTCTTACTCTTATCTGTATGACCATAAATGAGAATTTTAAGTTGTTTCCGCTGTTATAATGAGACAAAATCATTTGGCATTGTGCCTGTAAATCAAATGTACTTGACTGACCTGTATGGTATGTGAGTGGAAATACAACCAACATGCCAACACATAGCAGACGACATCATCCAGATGTGCCAATTACCAGAGATGGGCAGAAAAATACTACAGGAGTGCAAAAACTAATCTCTGCACAACTTTTATTTTTCATTATATTCTATTTATTTCATACTTTTGCAACATAAGAGATGCTTTTCAGTTTTGTAGCTGATATGACCTATGCAAGAGTGCATTCTGTTTACTGCTTAGTGCTTAAAACACTAAAGGAGGCTGTACTGTACCAACTACCTCAGGGGGACTAAATGCCGCTAGGTGGAACAAACTATAATTTGCATTACTGTCTGTTTAAAATAAAGGAAAAGAAACCTAGCATTGGGAATTTGTTGTTTTTTCCTGTTGTACCAAACTCATTGAATTGTGACCCCAAAACTGAGGTATGTACCGAACCGTGACTTCTGTGTATCGTTACACCCCTAGCAACAAATGATGAGCAATAGGACATTTACAATTACAATTATTATTAAAAAAATAAAAAAATAAAAAGTAATCAAAATCATCAGTATTTTTGTGTAATTTTCCAATAAAAATATCTACACATTTTTAAATCAATCAAATTTATTTGGGAAGCAAACGTATGTAAGATTGCTAGTGTATATGCAATATGCATTGTGAAGAGCGCTATACAAATAAATTTGAATTTAAATGAATTGAATGTAAGATTGCATGGATCAAATAAATATATTAACAAAATTGAGTCAGGTTTTGCTTAAAACAAGAAAAGCAATTCACCAATGAGGTAAAAAGAAAAAAACATGGGAAAACAATAAGTGAAATGACATTTGCAGTGTGGCATGAAACTGTATTTTGCAAACTAAAAAAAAAAAAAATTGGGATTAAGAAAAGAATTTTGCAGTGTGCCATGAAACTTTACAAAACAAAACAACTGTGATGGACTGGCCATCTATTAGATTTTTTTTTTTTTTTTTTTTGTTACCAGAATTACTAAAACTTAAACCAAAATTAAAATGAAAACAGAAAATATAAAAATAAACACTAATTAAAAAAAATAAATAAATAAAAAATACTACAGTAGTAAACATACTAAAATAACACTGGAACGGTGTGGATGTTTCCCTGCCTTCAGCTTGAGAAGCTGGGATAGGGTCGAGCATCCCTACATGGGACAAGCGGTGTGGAGAATGGATGAATGGACAATAAAATAAAATAAAAAAGTAAAATAAAATGCTGTTTTTCCCTGCGCTTAAACTGAGGCTTCTCCTGTGAGACTGACCCTGTAATGAGTTCATGGTGCCATTCCAGGGCTACATCACACAAGAGCTCATAAACCATGAGTGTGATCATGAAATCTCACAAGTGGCCAATGAAACAGGGTGAAATTCATTTCTGAGCCAAATGTAAATGACTGGACTGTGCCAGACATGCTTTCTTTACACCTCACAGACTGTAAGGTCTGTCGCTGACCCAGCATACACTCACAACTAGTCATAGGTCTGTTCCTCTTGTTAAAGTCATTAACAAGGCTCGCTCAATACGCCACTGGTGCTTCGGGTTTGGAACAAGAGTCTCGAGCGAGTGCCTTGTGTCAGTGCTCAGCCTATTCAAAGTCAGTGATCGCTGCCAAAACATTCAACTTGGTGCTTCACTGACCTTCCAAAACAGTCTATTTTTCACAAGTGGGAACAGTTAGAGTTATAGAGACTTCCAGTGTGTTTCCATGGTTACTGGTTTAGCAAGTGTGTCTGGGTTTTCATTTCATTTTAGGTTGCTAAGTTTAATATCAGCACAGTAAGGTAAAGATAGAGCACAGATGACGCCTGAAACAAGTGTGACATTTGTTTAACATTTTTCCTTCATTTTATGGTGTTAATTCCACTAGTGCAATTTTTTGTGAGATCGTCATAGCCAAAAATAAGCACATGGGTAAGACATATCCTCTATTTTGTCTTTAGTCCTCCTTAAAAACATCTTAAATCAGACTGAAGTGCTTTGTTGGACTTAACCCACAATGACATTGCAGCAAAGCTGCAACATTTCAAGCAATTAAATAAGCCTGTTTTGACTTAAAACTACATATAACAGTTCACATATATAAGTTTATATATGTGATAAGTTTGGCAGGAAATTATTTCCAATTTGAAACTACTTACACCACTGGTAACTGTTTCAGATTTAATATTTGACCAACAATCCTCAACATGTTTAGGTGACTGAAACTAGGTGGGTAGTGGTATATCATATAATATAGAAAATATAATATATCAATGTAAAAATGGCCATTTTAGAGCAGGAAACCAGCATAGATTGGTTCAAGCTGTTTTTTAAATCAGCAGAAAGAGCCACTTTAACCTAGGGAAACTTTCTTTCCCAACACACTAGCCTGAATCAAATCCACTACATTGGTGATCAAAATAGGGAAGTCAAGAAATTTGTGTCTAGGCCTTGTTGCCACTTTTTTTCTTTTTTTCTGTCAATCATATCCCAGTCTTCAAACATAGAGCCTTTCTGTCAAACAAGTGACCAAAATCACAGATCTAGTCTACTAAAGAACAAAATTGTTATTCACATGTCTAACAACTTTTTCTTTGGTGAAAAATGAGAAAAGTTTTTCTAGGATGACTAGTTTTGCTTCTCCAGAACATGGATAAATCCTCATTCAGCCACCAAAATGAAAACATGAGGAACAAAATCACTACACGTCTTTGCATTTTTGTGACATGGGTACAGTTTTACTCAGAGATGGAGTCTGACCATTCACAAAACCTGACTTATACAAACGTCACACACAGGGTGACAAACAGACTTTTTCATATCCAGCAGCTTACTATAAACACACAGTCAATGCCACATGGTCTAGCATTAATCTACTGTTTATTTTCCCAATTACAGCAGCTTATTTTGCATCAGTGGGTAGAACGGGGGGCACACATAAGCGTCCCTAGGGGTCTAGAGGATTTCCTGAGGGTCCCTGCAGCGCCACAGTGTGGAGACCGTTCAGAGATGTAAACCAGACACAGCATGAGGCCTAAACAGCAGGTCTGGAACATGATTACCAGCTCAATGTTTGCTACACATATGAAAACATTCACCTGGAGGAGTGCTACAACCCTTGGTATGTATATAGGGCTATGACGCACTGAAAACACACGTGATGAAACTATTTAAGGTCTTAATAATAAATCTGGCATTATCACTGATTGGCTGTGATATGCAGCACTTCTGCTCGATATCAAATCGGGTCCCTATCTTCATTGGCCTGAGGGAATAGCAATGAATTTGACGCTAATGGCGGGCAGTTTACAAGCTAACATCCATTCCATTGGCTCATGCCATACAATGTGATATTAAGGCAGCACTGAAAATAGCTGCTGTTGTAGAAAGATGAACTGTGAGAGAAGCAGAACAGAGACATGAGTAGGCGTTCGTTTGTCAGAATATTTCTGTCCATTGAAATACCACACGGGTGTTGCGTAATGCAGCGCGGGCCATTATTGGATCTTGGGGTGAATCAGAGGAAATGAGCTAGTGCATTCAAAATTCTGTTTTACAGGTAAAGTGGTTCATGCAGAGCAGGGGAAAAAAAATTGGGGTATCAATTATTCTAAGAATAAACAGTAGTGTTTTTATTCTATTTTTTGCCACTTTTATTAAAAAAAAAAAAAAAGTAAAGGAGAGAAAAGGATCGGGACATTATACAGGCAGGGTTTGAATGTTTCCACATGAGCACCAATCTAGCTCAGATGAAAAGTTTGTTAAATCTAACAGCATTTATACGCACTGCTAGCCTCTACAGAAATAACATTAGCTACGTTATTATGGTTCAGTAATACTGAGAAACTATTAGGGGTGGCCGATATGACCAAAATCATATCACAATATGAGTCATTTTATTTCAAGATAACAACATATATCACAAGTTACTTTTGCTGGAAACAAGGTTGTTACTAGGGCTGTGACGGTGGCAATTTTTTACTACCGCGGTGGGAAATCACCAACAACCGCCGGTGTTGCGGTGGTGGGGTCCGGGGGAGGGGGGTTGGTTGTATGTGTATATATATATATATATATATTATATATATATATATATATATATACACATACACATATCTCAGAGCTTGCGTTAGACTTTCGCACTTTTGGCGGACAGTAAAAAATCCGTCATAATTAATTATTACCCGTCATTTTAATTTTTATATTTTAAAGATAAGACATTTAATAGCTTCTGATTTCGTCCACATTTTCATTTACGAATTCACAGGATAAGTAAATATGCGTAGGCTATGCATTTATTTATACTATGAAAAGAAAGTTTCCAGTTTTCATCTTGAACACTTGTCACGGATCGTGAATGAACGCGATCATCCTTTCCTCTTTACAGAACGAAATAAACATGAATGAAAATCAGAAAAAATGTTGAAAAACACAGTAGCTTACCGAAATCGTCAGTTCAGTCAGTGTTGCAAACAATGTCACGTAACATTATACCTCAGAAAAGCCATTCGTTGACCATAAACTTGATAGTCAGCAAGAAAATAACAAAACGAACTATTTAAAACAAAACGAACTGGATTAGAAACTTAATTATGTAAGTGTAAGTATTATAACTTTATTATTATAAAATGGACTTACACTGGGTGCTCGCCTGTGTGTAATCAAACGCATCATTTTATTCTGGAAACTGAACTCGCGCTCTGCAGACGCACTCACCACCAACTGGACAGGGGTGGGAATTACATTTACAACCTACATCAGCCTCAGTAGTCTGTCAAAATGACGGACGGGCTTCAGATTTTGCTTCAGCAGTCACTGCTAAAAAAAAAAAAAGAAAAATTTAGGTTAACGCGACCTCTGAGATATATATATACACGTCACACTACCGCCGGTGACACTCTACGACCGCGGTGGCAACTCCACACTGGCGCGGTTGTCATGCCGACCGTCACAGCCCTAGATGTTACGATAAAGAAGTTTATAATGACGTTAAAATTTAACAAATATGCATTCCACACAATACAATACAAGTAAAAGGCTCAAGTTTACTGAAGACGAGTTAACAGTCAGCAATAAAATAAGAACAAAGAAACCAAATGCATGCAATAGGACATTAAATACAATAGAACAAAGATTCAAAAACAGAAAAAAATTTGGGTGTGTGCACATAGAAAACCGCCTGTCAGAACAGCGTCCTATTGCACTTTCATGGTTTGAACATTTAAACTGGCAAAGCTTTTTAAAAATAGGATAAACAGTTACGACGCAACACTGAAACATCACATGACCGTAACCGCGCTAAAAACGATAATCCAAAATTTCTGCCAGTTGTCAAATTTCTACCAGTTTATTGTGTTAACTATAATATGAATAAATGTGTTAAAAATTACCCTTAGCAAGTAAATAAAATGCTTACAACATACTTCCCTACCATAAAGCATGCGAAAAGCAGTAGGCTATGTAAAAAGAGTATGATGTCTGAATAGGTAGCACTCATGGAACTAAAGGCTAACAATAACAATGATCTACTGATTTGAAAGTGTGCAGCTAGTGGACACTGTGCTATCCCATGAGGCCACAAGAGCTGAGAAGCTGTCAGATTCAAAAAGTTGAGGGAAAAAAAAAAAAAGACAAAAGGCTTATATACTTTTTAAGTGTAAGTGCTGTAGGTACCAAGAATGATGCTCCTTGGAGTTGTAGGCCTACTTCTTAAACGACACCCGATTAAATTATTTAAAGCAAGATCTTCTCTTAATATAGCACATAATCGTAAAGTATGCAATTTGAGTCATAAAATTGTTTAAATCAAATTGTAAGAATGATATCATTAACATTACTATAAAAAAGACACGCGATTCGAATCAAAAGACATGCTAATCGCTATGAACTTTTTCCTCAGTGAAAAATGAAGATTTCTCTAGGATGGCTAAAGTTTTTTCTTCTCCAAAACCCTAGAATGTGGAATATTCATAATTTGGATAATTGTCAGGCCGTCACAGACACGCCCTTCAGCGAAAACTCAAGATTTAACATTGCTAAGGCCTTAAGATTAGACTGACAACATATGATGTTGATCTGATTAAATCTCTATGAGAAGTTAATCACAGTGTAAAACATGTCATTTCCTGTTGCCCGCAGGTGGCGCTATGACTGTAACTGAATATTGCCATGTAGATGTCTTCAGGCCAGGACTCTTATCAAACATGTGAAGTTTGCAGCAGATCCGAGATTGTATGCCCATGTTACAACAAATTCCTGTTTCATGGCGAAACATCGAATTTTGTCAGGCCGCCACAGACACACCCTTCAACGAAAACTCAAGATCTTTGCAATTTAACATCACAAAGGCCTTTAAATTAGACTGACCAAATATGATATTTATCTGATAAAATCTCTAGGAGGAGTTCGTTAAAGTACAACGTCTGGAAATGGCAAAAACTGCACATGATTCATTTCGGAGAAGAAGAATAACTGACTGAGCAATTACAATAGGGTCCTCACACCATCTGTGCTCGGGCCCTAAAAAGTAAAAATACAGTTTCACATCCAGCAAGGCATAATTATGACTAAAAATATTTGCATTGCACCCGCAACTCCTCATTTTAGCATATTAATGACACCTCATCTATTTGATAACAGAAGGAAAAATGAGAGGATGCTAACTAGTCGGTTATGAAATCTGTTGTTGTTATTTAGCAGGCGTGTAGTTAGGTCATTCTTGTAGTCTGGCACGTGTGAGTTGGCACGAACGAAAATGTGCCCTCTCTCACTCTCTTGCTCACCGACACAAAAAACCTCAGACTGTACAGCTGAGAACAGACTGTACTATGTCAAGAGGCAGGTAGCTCTCACTTAAAGAAGCTCAATGGTCTCACACTGCAGTTTTACTTGACGCATTCCTCGAGTTGTGTTTACAGTGGGCTGAGGCACAATGGCAAAACCAGCATAACACAGACAAACAGATACCTGATCTTTAAACACTATAAAGTGCACACTAGTGTAAATACATAGACAAACCCATGTCACGAGTCTGTTATTCGTGTAACCAGGCAATGTGATGGCTTATGCAAACAAAAGTACATATGCATTACAAATTGATTCATCTTGAGCGCAAACCACAAAATACTGACATTTGTATTTACCTAGTATTTATGTTTTTATTTTTAGAAGCACCTGGAAGCAAAGTCTTACTAATCTTTAAAGATACAAATCTGTGTCTTTCTTAATTCTGTGGAACATGAAACGACACATTTTGAAGAATATAATTGGTCGCTCTTTTCCATATAATTACAAAGGGAACTGGAGATTTCAAGCTGCAAAAATGATGCAAAAGCATGATAAAAGTACCATAAAGTGATCCAAATGACTTGTAAACAAACTAAAATTTTTATTAATTTTTTTTTTTTTTTTTAACAGGAAAACCTTTTCCCTAGCAGTGTTTTTATCGTTAACTAAAACTAAAAAAAAAAAAAACTGTTAATCAAATCAAAGATAAAAATAAAATAAAACATGAAAATTAGATGAAGAACTTAAACTAAACGAAAATTAGAAATGTTGCCTTGGCAATTAACTGAAATAAGTTGATTTATAAGTTGATAAGTTGATCAATGACTAATTGAAATAAGACAAATTAAAACTGAAATAAACTAAAATAAAAATAAATTCAAATACATTTTAAAAAGCAAACTAATAAAAATTACAAAAGCACATAAAAATTACTAAATAAAAACTAAAATTAAAATAAAAACTGAAAATATAAAAATAAATGCTAATTCAAAATATTAACAAAAACTATTAGAACACAATAGTATATAAAATAACACCAAGCTGTTAACTCGAGAAAAGCCTTGACCAAACACTGAGCCAGTACTTGAACCGGATCAGTCCAGTTTGTGAACTAAACATTGAACGGGTTCAACTGATTCATTGAAAATACCTGATTTAAAAGAATGACTTGTTCACATGCTAAAGAGAGGTAGAATGGATGTCACAATTTAAAGTCAGTGACTTCAATTACAGTCTGTTTCTCATGCAAAGCTATCATATGAATTCAGAAGTGTTTCTGGGACAATAATACATTTAAAAAAGGCATGAGTTTGTGACAGACTGGATTGTCAAATGAAGGTGTAAAGTCAGCTTCTGTGCGACAGTCAGCTTCTGTTGGACAGCGAAGATATTTGGCAGCTCTCTGACTGCTGGCAGCTGGGCAGACAGCTGCAGCGACGAGCGACTCGTTGGACGTGTGGTTATGTAACCATCAACATAGATTCAGACATGCAGTTTAACATCAGGGGCACTGCAACCAGGACCAACACTGACTGACATCTGATACAAATACGCAAAGGTGGCCCGAAATGCTCTAGCAACCTGTGCAGCAAACTTTGCAGTATATACAACAATTAATAAAAATGTACTCAGACAATGTACAACTTGATCTCCACTTCAATCCTAACCATTGTCCTCCTCAGTATCATGCTTGTGCACACAGCAAACTTCAAGCCCCTTGAGGCTTAAAAGGCAGGCAGAACTCAAAATCACAGGTGCAGGATATCACAACTAGATCACGCTGAGAGGCCCGTCAGAGATTTAGGGAATTGAAGCGGCCCATGCTAATGACGGAGCTGATGCCAGAGATGCTTTGCTGGAGCTCAGCCTGGTGCTGTTGATCCCCTCTGCGCCTGGGGATTTACCAGCCAAAGCCCCCTAAACCCCTCCTTCCATCTGAGCAAAGAGAAAAGAAGCAGCTCCAGTCACACACCCGATCGCCAGGCCTATTTCCACTGATCTGAAAGACATTATTCAATCAATCAAGTTCTACATATCCTATATGTTTGTTTATTAACTATTTTGGCTAATATGATTATTTTTTTGTAGCCATAAAAAAAGAGTGTAGTGCATTTAATCATGTTTAAGTCAACTCCCCAGAATCCCGAAGATCTCTCATTCAAAATTTCAATGGCCTGGCAAATCACAGACACTTGCCTTCAGCGCCAACAAAATATCAATTGGACATTGGGTGGAGGGTGGAAAACAGGTACACTAAAAAAAAAAATCTTTTTTTTTTTTCCTCGAAGTTGTAAATAAAACAAATGATTATTGTCATTGTTGTAAATAAAACAATTATTATGGGGCAGTCGTGGCCCTAATGGTCAGACTGGTAACCCGAAGGTTGCGGGTTCGATTCTCAATACTGGCAGGAAATGACTGAGGTGCCCTTGAGCAAGACATCTAACCCCCAATCACTCCCCGGGCGCCACAGCAAAAATGGCTGCCCACTGCTCCAGGTGTGTGTTTACTACTCACTACTCACTACTCCTCATGAGTCATGTCATGTGTGTGCGCATTAATTTGGATGGGTTAAATGGCCTAATGGTTAGAGAGTTGAACTTGTAACCCAAAGGTCGTGGGTTTGAGTCTCAGTACCGGCAGGAAATTTAAGAGTGAATGAACAGCGCTCTCTTCCACTCTCATTACCCACAACTGAGGTGCCCTTGAGCAAGGCACCTAACCAATCGCTCCCTGGGCGCTGCAGAAAAAAAATGCCTGCCCACTGTTCCAGGTGTGTGTTCACAGTGTGTGTATGTTCAATACTCACTGCTGTGTATGTGCACTTGGGTGGTTGAAATGCAAAGCACAAATTCCGAGTATGGGACACTACCCCTCCTTCCATACTTGGCTACACGTCACGTCACTTTCATTATTGGAGTTTTTTATTTTATCAAGAAAGCACTATTTCAGTTTTCTACTTCAAAATGTCATGTTTAATTCAATGTGCTACTTGTCATTTATTTGTAATTATTTGTGAAATTTACAAGCAATTTCTGAGTGAAAATTGTTTTAAAGTAAATCCTCTCCTTTTTTTTTTCTAGTGTAGGACAGGGGTGTAGAAGCAACTGATTGTAAGCACCAAGGATGAGTCATGATGAGTGACTATTCAACTAGTTTTCATATTTTTTAGCAGTAGTGCTGTAATTAGCATGTCAAAAGATAGATTTAAATGGTTAGTTAAAATGAAAAAAATAATGACAGATTTTTCATTTATTACTCACCTTCATGTCGTTCCACACCTGTAAGACCTTCGTTCATCTTCAGAACACAAATTAAGATATTTTTGATAAAATCCGATGGCTCAGTAAGGCCTCCATTGACAGCAAGATAATTAACTCTTTCAAATGCCCAGAAAGTTACTAAAGACATATTTAAAACAGCTCATGTGACTACAGTGGTTCCACCTTAATGTTATGAAGTGACAAGAATTCTTTTTGTGCGCTAAAAAAAACAAAATAACCACTTTATTCAACAATATCTAGTGATGGGTGGTTTCAAAACACTGCTTCATGAAGCTTTGAAGCTTTACAAATCTTTTGTTTCAAATCAGTGGTTCGGAGCATGTATCAAACTGTCAAAGTCATGTGATTTTAGTAAACGAGGCTTCGTTATGTCATAAGTGTTTCAAAACATTTCGAAATTTCAATGGTTCACGTGACTTTTGCAGTTTGATACGCGCTCCGAACCACTGATTCGAAACAAAAGATTCGTAAAGCTTCATGAAGCAGTGTTTTGAAAATCACCCATCACTAGATATTGTTGAATAAAGTCGTTATTTTGTTTTTTTTTTAGCGCACAAAAAGAATTCTTGTCGCTTCATAACATTAAGGTGGAACCACTGTAGTCACATGAACTGTTTTAAATATGTCTTTAGTAACTTTCTGGGCATTTAAAAGAGTTAATTATCACTGAGCCATCGGATTTTATAAAAAATATCTTAATTTGTGTTCTGAAGATGAACAAAGGTCTTATGGGTGTGGAACGACACGAGGGTGAGTAATAAATGACGGAATTTTCATTTTTGGGTGAACTAACCCTTTAACTGTTAGATAATCTGCATAGAAAAAAATTCTCTCTGAAAAGTTGCATAGCTAAATTCATCTCCCTTAAATCACCAACAGCTACAGTCATTCACATTCAGGAATACGTCCTTGGCCACTGTGTCACAATTAATTTCTTGAGTGTCTTGCATCATCAGCATTGTGTTAAGATGGCATGTCAAGTTAAAAATAGTCCAACTTTTATTAAGCGTTGCAAGACGATGTGTTCTATTCCACTTTGTTGCACGTCATCCAGTATTTTCAATGCAAGAATGTGTTCTATGTCCTATGTGTCCAATGCTATAACATAAACACTTTACTTGGACAAATATTTTGTCAATCCAACTGGTTTTTGTAAAGTTGAACTAAAGGCCAAAGTGTACTTAATGCTGACATGATGTAGGATGATGTCTTTTTTTTCTTCCCTATTGTGACGTATATCCAAGCTAAATGGCTTCTTGAGCAAGAAAAAATGTAGGGCGGGACTTTGTCCATCGGGAATTGTTTGGATTGTTGTGGTTTGCTACTGCTGACATTTCATGTGTGTGACGTTGTCCCGTCCTCGAGCAGAAAAAACATCATACGAAAAGAGAAGAAATGTCCTTGCAAGAGGAAAGGGAAGTTATTTTGATTAAAGATTACAAGGGCACATTAATTTAAAAAAATAAAATAAAATGATGTGCATGGATAAATTATTAGTACTAAATACTGCAATATTTCATAAAAACAATAATTGTCCATTTTTATTTCATGCTGACTTTAAGCTTTGACGTGAACTCTAGCAAATGTGCACAGCCGAACACAGCCTTTCAAAGTATACTCCATTTGATAGCGTGCGCGAACACAGGTGCTCAACACGCATGCACTAGAAAGTTTCATCCATGTCCAGTGGCTGCACTATTTCTCTCTAGATGTTTTCACCAATAAAAAACATCTTATCTGTTTAAACTAGAGTTGCAAGTAAGTCTTAATCGCCTCATATATTCTTGTATATATCTTATGTATTGACAGACAAATGAAGCCTGAAGCTTGATGAATCACTGCAGTTCAATTATACAGTAACTGTGCATTAAATTGTATTTTGTACTTTGTTGATTGTGAAAAAACATAGTTTACTGCATCCCTAGTAAGACCACAAGGGATGTAGGGAGGAGGAATGTGTGTGAGTGAAACAGACAGTGAGTGTCTGTCTCTGACTGCTGAGCTCAGCCATGTTCAAGCGTCTCGCACTCTTTCACACACACACACACACACACACACACACACACACACACACACACACACACACACACCTCTCCAATATTCAAGGAAGAAGTTGGGCCAGGCCAAGCGTGAAGACACATGCAGATACACATGCTTTCAGGGAGGAAAGGACGAGAGGGGGAGAAGTCTCAGACCGAGAGTAGAGATTTTGGATCGGCTTTCTTTGGGGTGGAGAATCTTATTTCTGTATGACGTTGAAGTAAAGAGCTGCTCCTGGTTGTCAGCACTCTGATTCTGGGAAATTGTATACATTTGACCCTAAGAGCAATGAGATAAGACAGTTTACAATATCACAGTACAACAGCGTAGACTCGAAAGAGCCGAGTGTTCTCTTCCTGTTCAATATGATCCATTTCAGAGCAATCAATAATTATGCAAGTAAACCACAAACATCGGACAAAAGCCCATCAGACAAATGTCTTTGCATGCCAGCAAATCTCACAGCTGTGGCCAATCTAAATAACCAAAATGTTACTTTTGGATACTTGTACACAACAGTAAACAAAGTTAGTCTGGAAGAGATGCTAAAGTGCATCAATACAAAAACAGCCCTATTGGATTGAACTCTGTCCTAGACAGAAATATTTCAAGTTGTATAAAGTGTATAAACTTTTTAAAAAAAGTTTTTCTCCTAGATATGCAAACTACATAAGGGTCAACTGAGCAGCTAGCTATTGGTATGATACACTGCCTGGCCAAAAAAAAAAAAAAAAGCTGTTTGGATTTTAATAGGCAACTACTTAAGAGTCTATGGATGGATCATTATTACAGTGATTATTATTTTTCTAGCATGTTATATGTTTGGCAACGGTTCTTTTAACCCTGAAAGATGGAGCGTGTAGCTTTTCATTTCTTAAACAACCATGTATTAAGATGTATCATGGCCATATTCCAGGATGACAATGTCTGGATTCATCAGGCTCAAATTGTAAAAATAATTGTTGTGAGGGAGCATGAAGAATCATTTTCACACATGAATTGGCACTGACCTTAACCTCAGTGTAAGTTTTTGGGATGTGCTGGAGGAGACTTTACAGAGTGCTCACCTCTTGCATTGTCAATACAAGATCTTGACCAAAAAAATGATGCACCTCTCGATGGAAATAAATGTTTTTTCCATCAAGAGGTGCATCAATTTTTGCTCAAGATCTTGTATTGACAATCCAACATTCTTTAAAATATCTTCTTTTGTGTTCAACAGAAGAAAGAAACTCATACAGATTTGGAACCACTTGAGGGTGAGTGATTAATGACCAAATTGTCATTTTTGGGTGAACTATCCCTTTAATAAGCTTCAAAGACTGCCATGAATTTGACTGAATAAAAAGTAATCTTCAATGCTTAATATTAAGCTGTTACAGCTACCTTTGCTGCTTTTTTTTTTTTGCTTTTTTTCTTTGAAGTACGGCCTAAGATGGATTTTGACAAGTGGGAGTCATTTGATGTCTTTAAACTGTGCAGGACAAAATACGAACCTTTAAAAGAACACCAATAAAAAACACATCAGTAATAAAAAACGAACAAGGGACCTTAGGGAAGAGTGAGGAATTATTACTTCATTAACTCCAAGCAATAATACCTGATCAAGGTCTGACTGTTTTAACAGACATGCAACACAAAATATAGAAAGGAATGATATGTTATTGTTTAGGCCATGCCCATAGTTACTTGCATTACAGGAGTTAACAATCCATGCCAGTACCAGACAAGGAAATGCAATCCTCATCAGCAGTGGTAGCCAACAGTCCCCTGGGATCATGCCAGATGATGTTCAACAACTGCACACAGCAAACAACCACCTGACCCAAATTTTGCACAATAAGACACGGCTAAATGATATGACTAAAGGGTACTGCTAATATAATACAATTTAAAGTAACGAGATAAGCAATTATCAATGAATGAAGTGAACACACTTTTCTGATTCCTATTTGTATGAAACTTTTCACAACTTTTTCCACATCGGTGGAATTACATCGCCAATGGTCGCCCATATCGCTACCGTTACTCTCACTGAAAATGAATGACTTTTGTTTGCTTTGTCAGACTAACATGAACAAGAGTCACGTGGGTACTTTTAAGATTATGATCGCTTAAAATTGAAATTAAAAATGTGCTTGAAATTCTACAGTAGTGTTAATCTTAATGCTACTAATAAAACACAGACTAAATGGAAGATCAACAAAGACTCTAACATATCAACAATGCAGAACCAGGAAGAGAAAACCTTCCAGCAAAATGCTGAACTGAAAACTAAAGAAATGTTTTCAAACACTTGAAAACCCTGAAGATCAACACAAGATCTGATTGCCGTTTACTTGTGAAAGTACGACGCAGAGAGTGTGGCTAGAATGTGGGTAGTAAAGTACGTGACGGCACCCAAGCTGGTATGTGGAAGGACTAATGATTAACCCATTGCAGCTGTTGGGACAGTGCTTGTTCACAGCAAAATGTGCGGTAATTGGGCATAAATGGCTTCTTTTGGGGTAGACTAGCCAATAGTGGAACAAGTTAATAAAGGAAACAGAAAAAGACAACTGGGCATGTGATAAAGAAGACATGCAAATATAGTGGTGTACAAAAGTCAGAGACCACTAGTGAACTTCTATTTTGTATTAATTTCTTATTTAACAAAAAACAAAATGGGACAAATTCATTCAAATTTTTTATTATATTTTCATCTTATATTATCATCTTATCTTCAACGGAAGTCAGTGTTGTCATTGTTAACTAAAACTTAAAGTTAACTATTTAATTAAGCTGAACAAAATATCTAAAATTAAAGAGGATAAACTTAGTGTTGAAATGCTTCTTTGGCAACTAACTGAAATAATAAGTCTAAGATTAAGTACTAAAATTACAAAAACTAAAACTGGAAAAAAAAAAAAAAAAAAAAAAAAAAGCATTAAAGCTAAATTAGAAAATTAAAAACAAAAACTAATACACATATTAAAAGCACAAAGTTACTAAAACATACTAAAATCAAAAGGAAACTGAAAATATAAAAATAAAAGCTAATTCAAAATATATTATATTATAACAGTATATAAATAATACTATGCATTTAGCAACACTGGAAGAAAAAAGTCAGAAAAAAAATGCTGCAACATTTTAAATATTAAAACTTCTCTTTATTTCAACATTTCTCTTTTACTTATATATATATATATATATATATATATATATATATATGTGTGTGTGTGTGTGTGTGTGTAAAAGTATATATAAGTATATATATATATATATATACTGTATCTAACTGTTAAAATAAAATTTAAAATCATTTTCATTTTGTACTCAGACTTTTGGGCCCAACTGTATGTGCTTCTCCAGTAACAACAGCAGGAATGCTTTCATAAAAAGGATGCCAACATAAGGGAGGTGCCAGACTAGAGATGATAGTGACAATCACCTCCTGTTCTCTTGCTATTACATTACTACACCAGAGGCATCACAATCTTCTGAAAGCGAAAGACAGAAAGTTGTCATTTTCAGCCCCTGAAAACAAGAGCAAAATGCTCAGCACAGGTGGGTCTGAAAGGTGGGGGATAAAAATGAGAGTTTGGTGATCAGTACATCTCCCAGAGATTTGCTACTCATCAAGCAGTAAATCAAAGAGCAGGGAGTGAGCGTTCGGATGTCATTTTTCCCCGTGGCATGGCAAACTCCAAGTGAGTCCCTGACTGATGGGCGACGAGTGACATCAGGCTCATTCACTGTGGAATTATAGCAGCTGATACCCTTTCCAGACCTTCTCATTCATTTCGCCTCTATTCGCAGGCTGCCTGTGCCGCTGGAGGACCCTCAGTAGGGAGCGGTGTAGCGTGATGACTGGGCATTTAATCAGTTTGGGTTGTTTAAGATAACGGCTAAGTTCTTATCTTTCTGCAATAACATACCTGACAGGATGATGATTCTGTTTTCCTACTGCGATGCTGATATGGTGTCCCTAAAGTACACTTTCCTTGATTTCAGATATTTGGCACATTTCTAAACAAAATATAAACTGTTACAAACCACCCAGCAGTCTGTATATTAACCAAACAGAGTCCATATTTGGCGGGCTACTGTGGAACTGTATTGTTTCAGTTTATCCAAATTCCATCATAAACTCCCACTTTTTAATATTAATACACTTCTATAAAATTTAAAACATTACATCCTGAAGAAACACCTAAATGAATCTCTTTATCAATACAATCCTAACATCTCTCAAAAAATTGAGAGAAATAAAGTCATTTTACAAAATGTATTTTTAAACAAATAAAATAATCTACATACAATGTTCTGTCATGAATCTCTAGATGGCGCAGGCTGATAGGTCCTTAACTCAATCTGCTTGCAATCATCATTCTCTATAGGGCACAGCTGATTGGCTCCTGCTCTATCAGTAGCCAGTGAGCTCGCTGCTCAACCTTCAAATACTTGGTCAGCATTTACTGTAGCAGTTCCACCTTCCCCAGCTCGATCTGCATAGATCTGCTATGGGTAATTCATGTATGTTATATTGTACAGCAGCAGCATGTCTTACTTGCTCACAGCAGCAGCGTAGCAGATCTATTCCGATCTGACCAAATCTAGATCTAGACCAAACATATCAACATTGTCATATCCCTTACCATGCCAAACACTCAGAGAGTTGTCATGAGAGTATCAAAAAGTTTGAAAACTTCTGGCTTAAAGAGTTTCCCCAAAATTTAAAATTCTGTCATTTACTCACACTCATGTTGTTCCAAACCCATAAGACTTTCGTTTATCTTTAAAACACAAATAAAGATATTTTTAATGAAATCTGAGAGATTTCTGTCCCTCTATTGAAAGTCTATTCACCCAAAAATCTGATGCTTCAAAAGGTTCATAAAGAGATACAGCACGTTTGAGCTTCCGCGAGAACCAATGAGGTTTGTTCTCATGCGTCAAGCCAGTACAGTTGAACTTCCATTTCACTGTTCACTGATCAATGTTTATATGTGAATAAAAGCTTAAATTAAATCTGTTTATCATATTAAGCGATCGTGTCTCTTCAGAAGACTTGTATTAAACAACTTAATTCATATGGATTGCTTTTATGATCTCTATATAAATGTTATATATATATATATATATATATATATATATAAAGACTTTCAAAGGAGGGACAGAAATCTCTCTGATTTTATTAAAAATATTTTCATTTGTGTTCCAAAGATGAAAAAGTCTTATGGGTTTGGAAGACCATAAGGGTGACAATTTTCATTTTTGGAACAATCCCTTTAAAGCATTACAAAATGAGCCAGAATGTATAACAAAAGAACTGAAAGAACTTTGTGAATGATGAACCTGCTAATACTTAAATAGAGTCAAAATCAGAATAGATTTTGTTGGCTAGTTCTTTCGAGGAATTTAACTCCGCATTCAAATAACATTTTAAATATGCCAAGTATCTACTGCAGCACCCCTTAGGTAGAGTTACAACTTTTAAGTTTAAAAAAAAAAACTTGCTAAAACAATGTGTGCAGGGGAGTAGCAAGCAGCAAACTTGATGTCCAAAACGGTCTGTATGTGTTTGTGAATATGTTCAAGGATGAGGTGAAAAGGAGAAAAGAGATGCAGTGAGGTCTGATAAGGACAAGGCACTGGGCACGCACTGTGATCCTTCAGATCTACACTTCATGCCATCCGCCGCTGATGGGGCCTGTGTGGCATGCTGGCATGAAACAAAGCACATTAACATCAGCAGAGAATGTTATTATTTTTCTTCACAGTGTGAATTTCAATGCCTCAGAATGCCATTGTTTTACGGAGACAAATCTTTCATGTCCTCCATTTTGCATGTGAAAGAAATGTAAATGGAGCAGTTAAGCCACAGAAAACTTCAAGATGAAATTCAGCCAACAGCTCATTAGTCTGACGGTTATAGCGCACCACAGGTGCTGCGGTGTCCTGGCTAACGAGGTAAGCAATGGTCATTAAAGATTCTCGCACACTTACTGGCGACACACGGCCGTTAACCTTGGCAACCTCTGTGGATTTGAAGAGAGTTTGACGACGAAAGTTACAAATGTTTTTTTGACCTTGCCATGCTCTTTTCTAATGAAACCATTACAAGGAAGATACACAATTAGACTTCTGTTTCTTTAGAAATAAAGTTAAATTCAACATAATAAGGCCATCTATGAGAATTATGAGGGATAGTTCACCCAAAAAATGAATATTCTTTCATTATTCACTCATGTTTATGTCATTTTTATTGTGGAAGTAGAACATTATCCAGGTATTTTTTGCCGTTTTATGAATACTGTGTATTCAAACATACTGCTCACTTGACATACTATTTTTTGCATACTATATAGAATGCAAAAAGCATGCATACTATATAGAGGGGAAGTAGGCATATTGAAATGTGGGGAGTCAATTTTGAATCAGTTCTTTTCAACAAATCAGTTAATAAGGTTCGCAAATCAGACTGAAAGATTCATTCATGAATCAGACTGGTTGCCACAGAGCATCAAAATATGCATACTTGGGAAAAAAAAAACAGTGTGTGAAAAGAATTGCATGTCTGACTTCACAGAAGGCAAAAAGTACTTGGATGACCTACTACTTCCATCGAGATTATGAAATGCGCATCCAATGGACAATTTACTATACCATGAAGCCACGACTGGGGAGGATTTGTGAATGGTAGTGAGGCGACACAACTGACGCTGGTAGGTCAAATGTTGTACATCCGTATTACATTCATACGACATACAACATACTTTTTTAATGGTAATGAAGTAATTACTTATTCAAAATATGAACCTACTAGTATATGATTTGTAACTGACTTGTTCACAATCTTGGTCATTATGCGTTTTTTTTTTTTTTTTTTTTTTAATGGAAAACAATCATATAAAGACTTACATAAATTCTTTTCTAGTCCACAGGGGGAAAAATAACAGCATATAAGTCAGGAATGACATAGGAGAGTAAATAAACTGTCAATTTTTGGGTGAACTCTAAATGTTATACATTTTCACATCACATCAGCTAGCAACACATTGTCACTTGCCAAAAAGTCACTTCCAAATTGCAAACAAGTATTCAGAATGAAAATGAAACTGAAAAATGGTCTAACATAATGCACTGCATAAAGTGCCATACAGAGACAATGAGTAATTTAGTCTATCTAGTCCATTTAAGAAAGACTGAAGTTGATTTTTCTTTGTAAAAAGATTCTTAAATGCAGGCTGCAGTGTAACTCCAAATTAGTGGGCTAAAAGCAAACATTTTTTCCTGTGTATCAGAAAAACAAACAGTCTCTCTTTACAAAAGGTATTGCTTATGATATACTCAAACAATTGTAACATTGTGGTAAATTAAAAAAAAGGAAAAAGGCCCACACCATTCCTCCCTTCACATTCTGCTCAAGCACTGTTGCCGCTTAGTTCAAGCAATAACACGTCTCATTCACAGAGTTCTCCGCTTTGTGCTGATACACTCAAAAATAATATCATTAAGCTCTCCCTCCTCACCACCACACTATGCATTAAAAGACACTGGCTCTAGCCAAGTGTGTCTGAGACAAACAAAGCCAAGTTTTTCATGTTACTTGAGATGATGGAAACTGTTTGCATCACATTAGAGAGTTGACTTGATTCCAAACAAACCAGCCTGAATCAAATATATAGTCGCTAACATCAGTGCATAATGCATATGAAATGCTTTTCAAACGCATAATAACAGTGACACCAGCAAAATTATTATTTGAATGGTTTAGACCTAAGACATGTCTCTCACAGAGTATCTAATGTGGTTGACAACCATATAATCACAATATGAAATAGACCATAACAAAAATGTGTAGTAAATATGATACATTTTCAAAGCAAACATCCCAGACTATTAACACTACTTTTCAAAACAATGTTGATGTTAAAGTTGCAATGAAACTGAAGTAGCAACAGATCTTTTCTTCCGTATGGTTATGTATATCCAAGAGTAACGGATTATATATATATATATATATATATATATATATTTTTTTTTTTTTAAATGTGTGTGTGGGGGGGGGGGGGGGGGGTGTATTATTGTTGACTGGATTTTGAGATGTGGATGTTGAAATCAAAAGTGGAGGAAGACCAACGTGAGCTTGGAAGGGCGGAGTTTAAGCAGACTTAATGAGTGGAAAAGTCCCACATACGTCAACTCATTTGTCATTTTCACTGGAAGGTCCAGTTATGACATTTTGTTTCAATATTATGAGGTAAAAATATTTTTAAAAAATAAAACATATGCACAAATGAATTGTTCACAATGAGATCCATACATGCATTTAGAAAATAGACCGGGTGAATTTTCGTTTCATGCCAACTTTAAGCTCCAAAAAGGATTTTTAAAAAGTAGTGACTGAACTAGACAACCAGATCAGTGAACTAATTGTTCTGAAACAGATCTTTTCAATGAGACTCTTTTCAGAGATTTTCAGTAAACAATATCTTAAATTTTCGACTGTTCCTTAAAGCTATTGGGGGGGGAAATGAGCTTTTTAAGGTATAGTTCTTCTAAAATGACTATTAAAAATGACTAGTAAAAATTTACTGACCCTAATGTTACAAAACTGTATGACTTCATGCCTTCCAAAAGGATATGTTGAGGCACAGCCTCATTTTCACTGTATGAAAAAAGATGCTATGGAAGTGGATGGTAACAGAAAGTGGAAATCTCCTTTTGTGTTCCACGGAAGTCATGTGAGTTTGGAACAACGTGAAGATGAATAATAACAATCTTCATTTTAGGAGTGAACTATCCCTTTAAGTACAATTTCTCTATGAGAGCAAATGTCCAGTGCTCCCTGTAGCCTACCCCACACACGGGGGACTCCGTCTATGTTCTGTCATTTCCAAGAATTAGGAAAGAGCGTCAGATTCCTGCGTTGTGTGGTTTGCCATGTTACTCTAATGTAGCAAAACGTTATTCTTGGCTGACCGTCGGGACAAAACCATAGGCTGAAATGTGAGTTCGCGCTACATTTCTCAACTTGTTTGAATAATCAAGACAGCTGATTTGACTCATATTGTGCCGCATCGTTTACAGAAAGTCAATCTTCATATTTAACGTATGAAAAGTGTAACAGCTTCTACGAATGTCACTCAAAACGCCACGTCTAAGTTTTACTAACAGACTTCATAAAATGTTATTCGTGTCGAATCAAGACATAAAAGAAAAATATTTAGTAAATATGCTTACTAACTAACCAAAA
Source organism: Ctenopharyngodon idella (assembly GCF_019924925.1). Taxonomy (NCBI): domain Eukaryota; kingdom Metazoa; phylum Chordata; class Actinopteri; order Cypriniformes; family Xenocyprididae; genus Ctenopharyngodon; species Ctenopharyngodon idella. The sequence goes on along the minus strand of NC_067235.1, from coordinate 20,353,203 downwards.
ATCAATCTCTTTTATCGACTAAGACATACATGTAGAAACATAAAAACATTTACACGCTAGACCATACCTGACACAGCTGTTGGCGTTGCTGTAGCCATTTACTCTCCAGGGCAGCATGCCGTGGTCCGCATCCCATCGCTTGTCAAACGGAATCGCTGCTGACGCCTTTCTCTGCGTTATTTGGACGCTCGCGAGCCAACAGGGCTTCCCCTCCTGCTTGTCAAACTGAAAGCGCAATCATGCGTTCAGCTGATCAGCGCAACAACAACAGCCACGGTGTCGCGCAACGCAAACAGTTCACACCGAACCACCCTGCACGCGACACCCTGGGGGCCCCGCCCCCTTCCCATGCTCTCGCAGTTCTCAGGGTGATTAATAATCATGAGATAGTATCCTCCCGCGACGCCTATTGGCCGAAGAAGTACCTTAATTTTTAGCTCCCTCCTCACTGTCAGCTACAGCGAGGTGACGTCATGGAACATTCCAAAAATTCCTTGTCCCGGTATTCTTCATTTCAAGGGGACCCTGCAAAACTTGTTGTGTGTAGATAATTTTTACAATCAATCAATACTCTTACATATATATGCGGTTTTAAAAGGGACAGTTCACCCAAAAATGTAAATTCTGTCATCATTTACTGTACTGTATGGGGGGAAAGTGTGGGGGTGAAGTATTTCTTTACATAGGCCATATGTACACATTTAATAATGTAATGTAAATTATATTATTTATAATTATCAGTTAAACTGATATTTGTTACATTCATCATAACCGAAGTCAAATATTTAATGGAATATTAGGACGAGAATCCCATAGCACATCCACAAGTTTCATGAGCAGGCCCATCTGGGGGATGCATACTGGGTTGCTTATGTCAGCACAATTCCCACAATTCCCTGACTCAGTTGTACTCTTTAGCCGGACTGAAGCTTCTCAGTTGCACTAATGGTAGTATGGCCCACATGAGGACTATTATGGGGTTAACCATCAGCACAGACTTTAATTCATTTAACTCTTTCCCAGGGGCATGGAGGAAAAGTAAACCTGAATGTTCTCTAAGAACTAAGAACTAAACTCCCAGGAAAGTGTGGTTATTCCCTAGCAGTATATTATAAACCAAACCTGAGTAGTAAATTATCACTTATGCTCTTTGTTTCCCCTAAACTTTCCAAAGCCACATTGTATACTAATTCCCAAGAAAGAAGTTCTAAAAAGCTTTTAAAGTTGCACCAGTTCTGCTGGGAGTTGATTGTCTTTTTATTTTCCCTGTTGGGTTTATATTTCCAATCAGATTATTTCCTCATTGGCCCACCTTTTAGCAATGGCCACGGGCTTGAAATGCTCACAACCTTCAAAAATTCACAGTATAAGTTGAGTTCACCAATACACACAATGAAACTTGGGGATCTATTCTGTTGTTTGTTTCTGAATATACTAGTGTTCGCGACACTCAGTGAATCTAAACACAGTCACCCTGACTACCGTATGACAAACGTTTGACAAAGGAATGCTTTGTTTAACAGATGCAAATGCAGTGCTGGGTCGATACCCGAAGGACAGTTTAATTACTGGGCATAAATATAGCTTCCCAAACTCCACGCCTGCTGGGCCTCCAACCTGTTATTATGCTTTTTTATATTTATTTTACAAGAGTCGAATTACTCTCAAGGAAGAACAAGAGTAGTGCTTGAGGAACTGAGCAAAACTTGAATGCGTAAGAAGGTCACAGTGGGGTCGATTAGAGTAACATTGCGTGACAAAACCAGCGTGGTGTTGTTCATTTTCCCATCGTAACGCCCAGTGATGTCTTGCTGTTGAATAGGTCAACACGTTGGTTCTAAAATTAGCGAAGAGATAAGGTGAGACTCTGTGGGGCCAACGCTGTGTATTTAGAAGGCTTAGACGGACTCCTGGAGACTCTTCAGTGTTCACCTGGCATTCAGGTGATGAGTCATAGCTCACAGCTGCCTGATCCCATCTCTGGATGCCACTGCCGTTCAGACTCCCTGTGGAGAACGAGACGGCTGCTGGCTGCATCGTCATGACAGCCGCCGTCCTCGGCTGAGTCAAACAGGACACCTGACTGGGCTTGTGGCTGTGAGGTGCGTGACGGTCGAGTGGGTGGGGGGTTTAGGCCATGCAGAGAGGTCTGTTTTGATTGGGTTAACTGTGATTGCAAAGTTCACGCTCTCTGAACTGCATTGGACCACCCTTTTGTTGGGTTTTCTTTCCCAAGAGCGAGAGAGAAAGAGGGAAGCACAGTAGCAAGGACACTGCGTTGTGAATGCTCCACGGTGTGACAATATGATCCTAACAGGCTTATGTAACAGGGATGCCTGCATGCTCGTCTTCCAGCAGACAACGGCTGCACCGACTGTTATATAACTAGATCAGCCTCCCCACAGAGTCGGGCTGCGCCTGTGCATGGCATACAGCAGCCTGCCAAAGAGAGGGAGAGAGCGAGAGACAGAGATGTAGAGAGTGAGACAGAGAGAAACAATGCTGCCTGCTGCAGGAACACAAAGAGAGTCAAAGATAATGCAGGAGTGAAATGTAAAGTATATGTTCTATTTGGTTCATAATCTAGAATAATAAAGTAAAAATCCAAAACTTTCTGTTTATTTCCAGGTTTAAAGTAAAAATTGAAAAAAGTTTTTTTTTTTTTTTTTTAATGGAATATTGCACATAATTTTTATTTATTAATTTTTTTAATTCATGTGCGCTCGTAATCTTTAATCAAAGTAACTTCCTCTTTCTCTTGCAGCAACATCAACATCTCTGGCGCAAGGGTGAGACAACCTGTCAATCACAGCAATCGCAAACTATGAATATCCAACGATCCAATCGATTCCCGATGGACGAAATCAAGTCCTGCCATTCATTTTTTTGTTGAAAAGCCATATACATCACAATAGAGAAGAAAAGAAATTGGAACTTCCATTTCATGCTGACTTTAAATCACCCATTAATTTTTTTTTATATTTAGCGTTAAATTTAATTTTTTCAGTTTCAGTAATTTTAGTACTTTTTTTAAATTAACTGTTTTTTTAAGTTGAAAATGTTCATCTAATACAGCTTCATTTCAATTTCTGAAAGTTGAAATTTTTTCATTAGTTTCATTTTAGTTAACGATAACATTGATACCATAGTATTTCCAGAGCACTTTTTGTAATATGAGATATTATATAGTGACTCTACATGTCATATATGTAAACAATTGACTTTGATACACATGCAATATAATAGCTCAGAGTAAAATCAATAGGTTGCAATACATCTCAATGTACACCATCACCCGTAATATTGGATTTTTCAGTTACTTGCACTACCATGTAAATCTGATCCTTCCCCCATGGAGTTCATATTGTCCTGAATACATTCCATATATAATGGTGGACAGAGATTAAATCTGAGATGAAATCTGATTGTGGAGGAAGATCTTCAGAAAGGATTTAAATATGGTAAAATGTGTGATGATCAGTAGCTTATTTAGCCATAGTCAAAATATTGAATAAACACACATGCAAGTATTGGGAATGTTTAGTGAATGAAATCTGTGTCATTTTCTCTGGGTGCAGATTCTGTTTGGGTCTAAAAGGATTATCTTGTCTTTTCATCTATGACCTTTTTATTCCCTCACAAGTTTCCTCTTGTCTCATGCCCATGTGGATAATTAATGTAGTATTTTTTCATAGAGCTGCAAAAGCTAGAGGTTTCTTGCTCCTGGGCTTCAGAGCAGATAAACCCACTCCCCGGGCAGGAAGAAATCACAACCCTCTGCCACTCTGCTGCCAGACTTTGGGTCTTGTTGAGTCTAATGGGGTGGTAATGTTGGGTAAATGTTTCCAGCACACATGTGCCAGTAGGACCAAAACTCAATTAGCTTTGCTCCATACTGCAGTGTAATCCAATGTGCTTGGGTTTTACACTTAGAATGCAATTACACCTCTGACAGCTGCTTTCAGTCATTTTACTATAAGAGCAGCGCCTGCAAATCGAGTACAGTTCCTCTAAAAATGATTTTTCTCCTCTCAAAAAGATTTTGTTCTAAAATCCAGTTACAGCTGGTTTTGCACACTCTCAAATGGTCACATAAAACAGGAACTCCCAGAAACTAAAATGATTGTTTTTTAAACTTCTTTACTGCTTGTTGTGTAACTTCTGGAGCATGTTAGGAACGTAGTAGTCTCGCAAAGCCCATCAATGGGCCATACTGCAGCTTATCCTGGTGTAAACTACCCACTTAAACAAAAAAATGGGCATCTGGCTGATACTGTAAACTGATCAGTTTACTATAGTTGGAATGGATCATTATTACAGTGATTATTATGTTTCTAGCATGTTGTATGTTTGGAAATGGTTCTTTAACCCTTAAAGATGGAGCGTGTAGCTTTTCATTTCTTAAACAACCATGTAGGAAAACACATCATGGCCATATTCCAGGATGACAATGTCAAGATTCACCAGGGTTAAAATTGTGAAAGAATGGTTCAGAGAGCATGAAGAATCATTTTCACACATGAATTGGCACCTCTGAGTCCAGACCTTAATTTCATTGAAAGTCTTTGGGGATGTGCTGGAGTAGACTTTACAGAGTGCTCACCTCTTGCATTGTCAATACAAGATCTTGAGCAAAAATTGATGCACCTCTTGGTGGAAATAACATCTTCCATCGAGAGGTGCATACTTTTTTGATCAAGATCTTGTCTTGAGAATGCAAGAGGTGAGCACTCTGTAAAGTCTCCTCCAGGCACATCCCAAAAATTTACACTGAGGTTAAGGTCAGTGCCAATTCATGTGTGAAAATGATTCTTCATGCTCCCTCCCAACAATTCTTTCACAATTTGAGCCTGATGAATCTTGACATTGTCATCCTGGAATATGGCCATGATACATCTCTTAATACATGGCTGTTTAAGAAATGAAAAGCTACACACTCCATCTTTTAGGGTTAAAAGAACCATTGAGACTTTTTTTTTTTTTTTGGCCGGGCAGTGTATAATATATTTGAAAGGTACCATTTAAGATATACAGAAAGATGGATGGATGGATGTGTTTGGTTCTTAAAATGGTGAGTTTTTTGGTCCCTGAAAGATTTACATGCCTCATTTAGATATACTATATACTCTAAAAAATGCCATGTTGGGTTGAAAACGGACAAACCCAGCAGTTGGGTTTAATGTTTGCCCAAACTGCTGGGTAGTTTTATTTATCTCAACTATTGTTTAAAAATTACTGCTTGCTTAAAATGAACCCAAAGTATGTTGGAAATGAACATTTATTAATATGTTTAATAAATGAACATTTATTAATAAGTGTAATGAATAATAAACAATAAACATTTATTAAATTGCTTATTAATAAATGTTCACCTTTTGATTATTATTGTTGCCTCTAGTAATTATGTGTCTGATTTTGGGTTCATTTTAAGCCAGCCATAAAGTAATTTTTAAACAATAGTTGGGTTAAATAAAACTGCCCAGCACATTGAGCAAACATTTAACCCAACTGCTGGGTTTGTCCATTTTCAACCCAACTTGGGTTATTTTTAACCCAGCACTTTTTAGAGTGAAGGATGGATGGATGGATGGACGGACAGACACTTTACAGTATGTTTGGTTATTACATGGTTATCACATACATCCCTGAAAACTTGAAAGGTACACTCTAAAAAATTGCTCATTTGTTTCAACCCAAATTGGGTCAAATATGGACAAACCCAACTATTGGGTTAAAAAACTTATCTAAAACTTTCACCCAAAAGCTGGGTTTGTCCCTATTTTGCCCAAATTTGGGTTGGAACAACCCAGTATTTTAGAGTGTACAATTTTAATGATGCAATGAGTGACTGATGCAGAATTTCTTCAGCAAAACTGTTGTTGTTGAAATGCACATCAGGACGTCACATCCCATTGACAATGGGCTGAGTATCAGCATTGTGATTTCACATTGGGTTAAAGGGTTCCCTAGAGATACACTTACCAGTCTGGCTCTGGGAACTCAGGAGCAGAGAGGGTCAAAGCAGAGACAGAACATCCTGCAGCAATGCTGAGTCAGTGTGTGGTGTGTGTGCTGGTGCTGAGGGAGTGAGATCATTTTGTTGATGTGTCTCTCTCTCTTGTTCATTGTTAGGCGAGCCTGCCAGAGAGGGAGAGTTTCCAGACAGGAGTAAGTAGTTTATATGAATTGATGAGGAGAGTTATTTTTCTTTTATGCTTCTTCCAAAGTTTGTTTCTCATACAGCAATGAGATAAGTGTGTGTGCAACTCCAAGAGAACAAAACAAGCCTTTAGATGAAGAGTGGGCTGGGAAATGATACAGTGAGAACACATTACTGTAGACTTCAGGGAGGAACACCGCATTATACAGACTCAAAACTCAACAACGTCCCTGCTGAGTAAACAGCGTGGTTTGCTGGTCTTAGCTAGTCTCCTAAACTAAAAAGCACTAAAATCACCAAATATACCAGTTGGTTAACTAAGTTAACACCAAGAAAACAGGAAAGACACACACTTCCGTTCAAATGTTTGGGAGCAGCATGAGTTTTTAGTGTTTTTGAAAAAAGTCTCCTATGCTCACCAAGGCCGCATTTATTTGATTAAAAATAAAAACAGTATATGTTGTGAAATATTATTTCAATTTCAAATAACTGTTCTATTTTATATATATATATTTTTTAAAAAATGTAATAATTTATATATGGTGTTCAAGAAATATTTCTTTTTATCAGTTATTTAATTTTTCAGAATTATTTAAAGAATAGAAAGTTCAAAAGAACAGCATTTATTTGAAATATATATTTCTGTAACAATGTAAAAGTCTTTACTGCATATCATTTTTGATTAATTTAATTCATCCTTGCTGAATGAAAGTATTAATTTCTTTAAAAAAAAAATCTTACTGACTCCAAACTTTTCAACAGTATTGTACTGTATATTATGTATTATATAATCATTCCTTGATGCCGGTCTCAGCTGGTCTCCTTGGGGCAGACTAGTCTGCTTGCTGGTTTTAGTTTTTTTAGGCTTTTATAACCAGTAAAGACCAGCAAAACAGCTTAAGAATTTCATTTTAGGGCATTATGTGACATTAAAGTGATGAAAATATTCGTCATTCTCATAGTAAAATCATTAAAACATTGAAGAATGCTTCATGCTTAATCTGATTTCATCTAATGCCATGTTTGTTTTAGTCTGGCATGAAGAAAGAAGCATAGTTCCTGGACAGCTGCAAAGCCCCATTTGACACATTTATTATTCTCCAACCATGTTTTCATGCGGCTTTGAGTTGGCACCAAGTTCATAGTTCTTAGAACCTCTGTTCCATACTAGGCAGAGTCCCAAGATGCCGGACTCTAACAAGAAGAAACCAAAGGTTTCTGGCATCAGCTATGAGACAGACCTGATTAAAAATGAGGACAAAGACAATGTGAAATGTTATACTCCACTACAGCAGCCAAAATAAACTGTACATTCTGGTAGCCAAACTGAGAGAGAGTTCTATGACACAGCTGCTATGTGGATCAAGAGTAACGTCCTACAGCACATTCAGTCAATATCTCATTGCTAATTGGGAAGCTTTATCTCTGCAAACACACATTAGCTCTCTGTCTTTATTACTCAACATCAGAGTCATTATCGTCTCTCCTCATTGGCTGCTAGCCTTGGTAAAATATAGCTATTTCAATCCTCTATCTCTCTCTAGTTAATTTAAAGTCAAATGAAAATGGACTTGCAACCCACTTGACTTCGGTAATGTAACCGTTCAAAAGTTTGGGGTCAGTAAAAAATTTTTATTGTCTTTGAAAGAAGTCTCTTATGCTCACCAGATGCACTTTGATTTACAGTACGTGCACTTATGTGTACGTACTGGGTAATATAAGGTAAGTACATGGGTTAAGTTTAGGTTTAAGGATAGTTTCAAAGTTAGTACCTAGTTATTACCCAGTTATTACTACAGTAAGTATATAGTATGTACATGGAGAACAGGACTGTAAAATAAATTGCTACCTGCTTACCAATGCTGCATTTATTTGATCAAAAATACATTAAAAACAGTGATACTGTGAAATATTATTGCAATTTAAAATATTTTTTTCTATTTTAATATATTTAAAAAAAAATAACACGAATACAGACAACAGCTGACAATGACAACACTTGCGCTACTTATTATTTTTGTATAATTTTTTTTTCAGGATCTTTGATGAGTAGAAATTTTAAAAGAACAGCATGTATTTGAAATTTATTTTGTTTTGTGTCAATTAAAATGTCTTTACTATCACTTTTGACCAAAACGATGTGTCGTTGCTGCATAAAAGTTAAAGGGTTAGTTCATACAAAATTGAAAATAATGTCATTAATTACTCACCCTCATGTCATTCCATACCCGTAAGACCTTTGTTAATCTTCGGAACACAAATTAAGATATTTTTGTTGAAATCCGTTGGCTCAGTGAGGCCACCATAGCCAGCAATGACATTTCCTCTCTCAAGATCCATTAATGTACTAAAACGTACTTAAATCAGTTCATGTGAGTACAGTGGTTCAATATTAATATTATAAAGCGACGAGAATATTTTTGGTGCACCAAAAAAAAAAAAAACACAGCGTCAGGAAGCTTTGGAGCATTATGAATCAGCGTATCGAATCATGATTCGGATCGCGTGTCAAACCGCCAAACTCCTGAAATCACATGACTTTGACGCTCCGAACCGCTGATTCGACACGCTGATTCATAACGCTCCGAAGCTTCCTGATGCAGTGTTTTGAAATCGGCCATCACTATATAAGTCGTTATTTTGGTTTTTTCGGCGCACCAAAAACATTCTCGTCGCTTTATAATATTAATATTGAACCACTGTACTCACATGAACTTATTTAAATATGTTTTTAGTACCTTTATGGATCTTGAGAGAGGAAATGTCATTGCTGGCTATGGAGGCCTCATTGAGCCATCGGATTTAATCAAAAAAATCTTAATTTGTGTTACGTAGATTAACGAAGGTCTTACGGGTGTGGAACGGCATGAGGGTGAGTAATAAATGACATTATTTTCATTTTTGGGTGAACTAACCCTTTAATTTCTTTCAAATAAGTAAATAAATAAATAAATCTACTGACCCCAAACTTTTCAATGGTACTAAATTTTTTGAAAAAATAAAATAAAATAAAATAAATAATAATAATAATAAATAAATAAATAAATAAATATTTATATTTATATTTAAATTAAATAATTTTTTATATTTAGATTAATAAAAATAATCGGGACTTGATTTTATCCATCTGGAACTGATTTGATTATAAAAGGTGGGTATATCAGTCTGTTTGCAGCCAAGTTAATGTTTATCCGAATAGCTAAAAATGTAATAATTCTTTAAGAAAATCTAATATATTTTATAAACATATGTTCTCTGCTGACCCCCTGCAGTACCTTCATGGACTCCTGGTTGAAAACCTACAGGTGTAAAACTGTCTAAAAAGACTTTCTGGCTTAAACATTATTTTCTCTGGCCGCAACTTTCAAAGAAAAGTAATAACAGTAAGTTGCTTTTTTTTTTCTTTTTTTTTTTTTATTAAAAATTATGAAGAAATGTTGTGTTTTCGTTGGAATAACATGCAATGATTAATCATACACAATAAGACCAAGAACACGTATTTAAAAAAAAAAAAAAAAAGTAAATAGTCAATTTTGCTCCTATATAGCCATATAGTATGCACTTATTTTCCTCTCTTTAAGTAAGAACGACTGATACCATTAGCTAATGTACAAAACCTTGGGTTAAGAGCAAGGCTGATACTAGAAATTGCATTAATTATCAATTGGTAACTTTCATAAATGTTTAAGAGTATGCCACTCAATATTTAAACTTCAATGCTTTCATAAAACCACATGAAACACCCCATAGCCTGCCTACAGAGGGAAAATAAAGCACTGCTGAGATCTTGACGTCGACTCATGGGTTTGTAACCCACCCACCTGGTTCTAAAAGAAAACCACAGAGAGAGTCATGGAACCCTGACCTACAGATATAGACCTCAACCGTCCTTCTGCTGCGCTAGTGTTACACAAGTGTGCAGAAACGTATCAACACTATTAGCAAAACACTATTGCATAAGCAGGCATTATCTATGCTTAGTCAAGCTGCCAACTGATAAACCACACATTTGAGAAGAGGGGCCTGATTTTCAGGGCCCAAAAGCACTTAATGTTCAATACCTCCCTTATCCACAAGCCACTCAAAACATCTCCAGCACTGAGAGGAATTCATGAAACGTGTTCCCTTTTGGTATCGCTGCTTTTGAAACAGAGTTTTAGACCTGTTTTTCTTAGCTTTCTCTAGCAACAGTAAAGTAACTTTTTTGCTGTAAATGCTGCCAAAGGCTACACAATTGTGAGTGTGATAACTGCTTGTAACTTGAGGAGGGTTTTATGGTCAGTGAGGCCAGTTTGGGCACTGGTACTAAATCGGGTAAACGTAAAAAGCATAAACATGGATGGAGAAAGAGGAAAAACAGCGCTTAAATGACACACTGGTGGAGGTAAAAACAATAATTAAGTCAGTATCTGAATCTTTTAACTATGGAAAAACTGCTGACATGAAATTGCATAACTGAAGTAGTATCAAGTAATAAAAGGCCACATTATTTGACCAGTGATGGCCATCAGTACTGAGAAATGGTTATTGTCCATGATATGAAGATAAAATCAGCAGCACATCAGTTCCACCTGGTGGGCAGACAGCAAATAAAAATACAACCTTCTCATTCTGTTCTATCAGACTTGATTTAAATGGCCAGTAGCAATGTTTTCATGTTCAACATTTTACAGTCAAGAGATCAATAGAGAATGTTAGAGATTTCCAAATATATTTCTAGCAAATTTAAATTCCTAGCAAATTAATACTACTAATAATAAAGCCGTCTGTTCACTTAAATATTGTTGAGCCCTGAACAAACTTCAATCACTAATGACAAATTCCACATCCAATAATCAAGTTCAAGACTTCTAATTTTGATGCTAAATTGGCAGTCAGATCAATACAGTTGATTTGTAAAGACTCGACTCTGAATAACCAACTCATAATATGAGTTTATTGAAATATATACAGCATACACACAAATCAAACAACACCAGATCACTGAAATAGTACATCCACAGAAATAACTGAAAGGGCAATATTGTGTGAAAAATGAAATGTTATAAAACAGCAAAGGCACTTCTCCGCAGGTCTGAAATAAACCTGGTTGCTTTTGATAAGACGGGTTATCGCCGAAGGCACATGAAGAATTACTAATCATGTATGTTGCTTCTAATAATAGACTACACATGAACCGTCATTCTTGTGTTAAACTGTTACTTTGGAAAAAGTTTAAATATACTTTATATATACAGTACATACTTCACAATCCGTTTCTTCCAATGTCACAAGCATAGCACAAGCAATACCGAATGACACACCAACAATACTTAGTTATGAAATTTCATATTTTGCTTACATAACAGTGTTAAATGTAAACTAAATGGTTTTTGTCACTAAAATGTTTTGTAAACAAAATCTTATGTAATTTTAAATCCAGCATGTGCTTAAAAGAAAAATTAATAATAAAAATAAAAGTCATTATATAAAAAACAAAACAAAAACTAAGTGTCACAGGGGGAAGGATTAAAAAAAATAAATTTTCGGGAACAACATCTACCTATTAAATACATCAACTATTAACATATTAACTAGCCCTAAGTTGTTTTTTCCACACTAAATTACCTATTGCCACACTAAAGTACATTTTACTTAAGCATTCTGCCCAAACGACAAACTAGATATGCTAACATGTGGCTTTGATGGATTGGCAGCACCATATTATATTAATTTGGATCAGCGATCAATGTTTCAGCACAGTCTGTAGTTCATGGAAGTGCTGGAGACCCTGGTCAGAGTGTGTGACCTCATGGTGTAGTGAGCTGTACTGGGGAAGGGAGTGTCAGATTGGGCTTATCTTCTGGATGCACAAGTTTTAAGGGCTCTACAGAGGACCTGTAGTGAAAACGGTCCCCTGTTTAAGCCCCCCAGTGCACATGGGCTGCCCTCTCTCCCAATTAATTGAGGAAAAAAAAGTGCTAAATCGGAGTGAAATTGTATATTATAGAGAGTCTGTTGAACAATGCATTGAAGAAGACCCTGATGTTGAAATGCTATCACTGTAAAAAAGGTTTCCTCTTCAGGTAGAGTAGGTTACTAGGAGCAGTATTATGCATATTTGTATTCGTGGCTGACCACTACAAGTGTAGGACAGTTATTGAGTTTATTTGTTGCACTGGAAATGTGTGGCGTCAGGTTTGAGTAGCTTACACTTGTTAAACTGACGAGTACCTTAATGCAATACAAAATAAACGAGCAATATCGACTTTATAAAACACACCAATAGCAATATTGTGTTTGAAATGATAGCGAAATAACCCTTAAGGACCATGAGAGGTGAATTATTGAGGGTGTCGACAACACAGAGGCGAAAAAACTGATCTAACCTATTTTATGTGTGGGGACATGGGGCATCTACGCTATAGGTACACTACTGTTCACAAGTTTGGGGTCAATAAGGCTTTATTTTGGAAGAAATTCATTTAAATTGATGAGAAGTGGCAGTAAAGACTTTTACATTGCATCTAAAAAGTATCTAAATCCATTTCAAATAAATGCTGTACTTTTGAACCTTCTATTCATAAAAGTATCCTCAAAAATGTATGACTGTCTCCATAAAAATATTAAGCAGCACAACCGTTTCAACTGTGACAATAATAAGAAATGTTTCTTGAGCACCAAATCATCATGTTATAATGATTTCTGAAGGATCATGTGACACTGAAAACTGGAGTAATGATGCTGAAAATTCAGCTTTTCCATCACAAGAATAAATTATATTTTAAAATATATTAAAATAGAAACGGTATTTGAAATTGTACTAACATTTCACAATATTACTATTTTACTGTGTTTTTGATCTAACATATTACTGTTTTTACTGTGTTCAGCCTTGGTGAGCATAAGAGACTTTCAAAAACCCCAAACTTTTGAGAAGTAGTGTAAGAAAGGAGACAGCAGTGAATAATTCATTAAACAAAAAGGCTGCTTCTCATTTCCTTTACTTGCATTATAGCTTATGATCCTAGGAACCAAGGATGAGATGCAAGGATGGAGGAATTAAAGCAAGACGTATTTGTAAAATGGAAAAGGCTTGAGTATCTCTTCAAAATGACATCTTTGTGTAGATATATATGTGCTTCAGAGATTTGCCATAATGTTAAAATGATAAAGTTGATAAATCAAGACATTCTTAATAAAGCAAGTATGTACATGCTAATTATGTGACATTTGTGATTTATTTAAACTAAACTGGTAAGATGTGACTTAAAAGAATATTAATTTAAAGAAAAAATAAGTGTTGATGTGCATCAGTTGTCAAACCTCAATGAAAGTACTGAGAAGCGCCTAAAGTCAGATCGTCTAACGATGCATGGCAACTTCTAACTTTCCTCACGTGTGACGTGTGAAGTTACTGAACAACTGAAACAGACTGAAGTGTAATTTTTGCATTTTTTTTAAATACTTGTCACGGCATCATATACTTTTGTTTTTGTCCATGCAATTTCTCGAATCACGAATTGTCCGTTTCAGATTTGAATTGCTTTCAATCATGCTATTTAATGGTTTTTGGATTGTAATATTTCTACCACAATGCAAACATGGACAGTTTGAATGGGTGAGGGAATCTCACCCACTCAAGCTCAGTTGAAGTCTCGATTGGGGAACATGAGAGGAGCCACAAGCGTCCACAGGTAGAGCCCCAGACTCAGCCAGCTGGAGCTGATCTTCACCCACACTGCAGGCATAGTGCTCTGCATGGCCTGAGTGGTTGTATCAGGTCTAAAGACGGACGTGAGGAAAAGGCAGAGAAAAAAAAAAAAAAAAACAATATTTAGACCTGAGCTAGTTTATGATGCAGTTCTGTTCTATTCATTGTAACTGTATGAAATAATGACTAGTACATTCAAAGTTTCTCCTTTTGTGTTCCACCAAAGATCAAAGGTATAGGAAGAACTTTTTTTGTGTGTGTGTGTGTGTGTGTGTGTGTGTGTGAACTATACCTTTAAACTATAATAGGAGTTTACACACTTTATATAAAAAAAAGAGGAAAAAAAGTGAACTCCAGAATCAAAAAGTCAAAGAACGAACACTTACTTGTACCAGTTAGTGAGAGTCATCATGATGTAGAGAGAGGCCAGTAAGAGGTGGAAGTGGAAAAAGGAGTAGTTGTATGTGACGCCATCCTCTTCGTTATCCACAACACGCCGCAGACCATCTTCGCCCACCTCCTCCCCTCCTACAGTGCCCTTTCCCTCCTCTGTCTGCATCAGCCTATTCACCTGAGCATTACTGGATGAACGAATGCTGAAAAGAGAACATACGTCACATGGACAATAGCATGACAATGGTGTCAACTTCCCTCAGATTAATATTTATTAGATAATGAGCTAGATTGGGGGGCAGAGTTTAAAGGGAGAGAGGTTGTTTTTTCTGATGTAGTGAAAAATAAAATTGTCACATTCCAATGGCGGATTAATCCAGAAAATTTACCAGCTATAAAGTATATGTATGTATTACAGTATTATACTTTTTTTTTTAAATTAATCTTTTTATTTAGCAAGGATGCATTAAATTGATCAAAAGTTACCTTTACACTGTTACAAAAAATATATATTTCAGATAAATGCTGTTCTTTTGAACTTTCTATTCATAAAAGAATCCTAAAAAAAAAAAAAATGTATTATGGTTTTCAAAAAAAATATTAAGCAGCACAACTCTTTTCAACATGGACAATAAGAAGAAATGTTACTATAGCGCCAAATTAACATGTCTGAAGGATTATGTGACATAATCAGTAATGGAAATTTTTTCATCTTAAAATATATTAAAATAAAGAGCAGTTATTTTAAATATTAATATCTCACAATATTACTTTTTTACTATGTTTTGGTCAAATAAATGCAGTCTTGATGAGCAAACTTTTGAACGACAGTGTATATATTAGTGCCACTCAAAAGTCTGAATGAAAGTAAATAGAAATCTGTGTTTGAACGTTTGAACTGTTTCTGAAAAACCTAAAGAATTGTTGATGCAAACTGAAAAATATTTAAGATTCTGCACCATTTTTAGTCACTAATCAAATAACAGATTTATGACACTGACCACGTTAAAGGTTAAAGTTACCATCCAACTAACAAGTTTTTTTATTTACTTGCCAAGGCCAGTTTGTACTCTCATTTGCTGCTTGGCAAATGTTAATTTTGGACCTTGCCTACAGGTATCAACATCTGACACCACTAATCAATCAATCCATCTGTGGTGCAGCTGATTGTACATCAGCAAGGAAAACACCAGTTAACTACAGGACCTTATGTAGAAATGTACTTGAGATGGTCTTTATGCATTTTTATAACAAATAGTGATAGTAAAGAAGAGCTCAATGAAATATGGAAAAATCAAAATCATGTTCAAAAATGTTTTGCTTAATGTACCTGGCATAAAAGGTGCAGAAGAGGAAGATAACCAATCCCACAATGCCTTGAGCATCCCACCACTGCACCATCCCAGGGGAGCTTGTGGGCATTGCCTCATTTGTGCTGATATTGGATACCAGACTGAGCAAACTAGGGTTACATTCACGATCTATGGGCAGAGTCAGAAAAATGAAAGGTTTAAAAGTGAACATACTAAACCATAATATAATATAATTACGGAAAAAAATTAATCACATACTGCAGTACTAAAGGCTGTGATCAAACACTTCACACCTAGAGGTAAGCTAATCACATTTTTAAAGTTTATTTGGATTGCTAATAGGTATGCATACTAGACCATAACAGAATGTAGGTATAGAGGGCTAAATTCATCATCTGGAATTCTAACGGGTAATTTGGCTTTATTTGGTAAGGAGGCTATAAAGGTTGAGCATCTGGTTTTTATGACACCACAAAACTCACCAAAAATTGCATCAACCTGAGTAGGAACATAATGAAGGCTCGTAAAACGAAAAGAGGAACCAAAGTCAGATATTTTTTCCTGAGTAAATATTTTCTGAGAATTTTTTGAGTGACTTACTAGGATTGTTGGTCATGGCAGACCAGGTGACATACATAGTGTACAGAGTAATAATAGAGGACTGAAGCAGACCAGACTGAGGTGAGGCATCCTACAAAGACATGCAAAAATAAAGAAACATATTTAGTAAAGCACACATCGGATTTTGTAAACTAAACACTAGTGAAGCTTGGATGAAATTACAGTATCTAAACTGCAGATTTTCATAATGGCTGGCAGAGTGAAGAAAGCTTGTCTGTTGTGGCAGGCCAGCATTGATATTCTGTATGCAAAGAAGGGAACAAAGAAGTTTCCTTTAAAAGACAAAAGCTGGAGGCTAATGCAAACAGTAGATGACCTTCAGTACAACGGAGAGACTGTTTTCTTATGCACATTATAAATCAGCATTCATGTCAGGATTTGTGTTCTAAAGCAAAATCACATATTTGGAACATCTAGTTAAAGCAGTTTTGTCATTTCCTGTTTGTTGCTTCACATTCAAGGTCTTAATGGAGCTTAATACCTTTTTTTGGCTTTTAAACAGTATGGTTTTTAAATATGAAGGAATCACAGATCATCACAGAAGAGGACCTCATGAAAATAATCCCAGAAGTTGCTCTTTGGTTGGGTCTCAAACATAAAAATTAGGGGAAAAAAAAAAAAAAAATCAAAAAGAACTTGTTCTAGTACAAAAAGTTAAAAAGCCTTTGTTGTATTGGCTAGTCAGTTAAAAAGAAAAAACTACACACTGATGCATTTCAGCATACAGCCTTCCTTATGCCGGGTTCAGACTACACAATATCAAGCTGATTTTGGCACGATCCGTAGGGTGTTGCGGTGATGCGTAAATGACAATGGCAGTCGGGATGCAAGAATCAATCGTTTCATCTTGTATAGTGTGTCATAGTGGATGACAACTGATGCCACGTCTGCGACACTTCACAATGTCACAACAGAAAGATTAACATGTTAAAATTTTTTCGGTCCTGCATGACGGGTTCTGTGACATCTGTGAAGCTGACCAATAGGAGCACAGAAGCTCTTCAGTACACAGCTTTCAAACATGGCAAAACGAGAGAGAGACAGTGGTACTGGTGCAATGCAATGGAGGAAAGGTGCCTTCATATTGTTTGCTCGAGTGACTACTACGACAGAGTGATAAAAAAGATTAATTCTGGTGAACGATAGTGGAGGCATTTCAGCAACCCGGTGAGTCCTGGATTTAGCATTAAGCCAACACACCACTTAAGTAGTTAGTTTACATGTTTTTTTGTTTTTTTTAACGGAAGTTGGTTGCTAGTTCCACTGTGGTGATAAATCGAGTCCCCCCAGGAATCGGTTCTCCTTTAGGACCCTGAGTGATCCCACTGGTTCAACGGACTTTTAATGGGTAGTATTTTTAGCGCCTGATTATAATTCCTGCAAAATTAAGTTATAATGACCATTATAATGACCATTAATGTCTTTTAAATTACATGGTTCATATACTAGTATATAACTGAAGCTATAGGTTGTGAAGTCAAGCATTTCTCGTTCTTACTGTTTTTTTAGTTACCTTATGCACTAGCATAGCATACATCTACCCTATTAGCCTGCTTATATTATATTAGGTATGTTTTTTGCTTCCAATATCTGTTTCCAGTTTGTTTTATTACGCAATTCATAGGCATTGCTTTTATATTTTAAGCATGTTGTTTGTGCACGTAATGTAATAAACATCATACAATAGTGAAATATAATTAATATAATTAGTCAAGACATCATGATAACAACTTCTGATCAGGCATTACTGCCTGGGTCCTAAAGGAGACCCAATTCCTGCTGTCTTTAATTACACACGTCATTAAAGACAGCAAGCGATGACTGATCGGAAAGCAACGTGTAGTCAGACATGTTTCTTGTCCATGATACAACAAGAATTTAGGAGTCAAAATCACATAATTGGACACAGTGATTTTCGTAACAGACAAAAATATTGTGTAGTCTGAACCCGGCATTAGAGTGTGTTTTCTGACACACTTTTTGAAGTGCCTAATTTTATGTTTTTAAAAATTTTTGGAGGGAATTTTTAAGAGCAGAGATGAGACAGAATGAAAAGTACCCTGACATGCTTTGGTGCTTTAATACTTTCCCTTTACCTGCACTTTTGGCAGAATGGATACCACAGATACGATGATGCAGAGAATAAGGTTGAAGCTGATAAAGAACTTGTGTTCAGCGCAGTTGTCAGGTTTGGTGTAGTATAGATAAAACAGCACAATCGCAGCAAAGGCCAGGGCGTAATGCAGGATAGTAAAGAACAACAGACCTGCAGACAGAAAATAGTCTTTCTCTGAAAAAAGTGGATTGGGACACACCCATTTGCAAGCCTATTGTGATGAACAGGATGTCTTACTGTGAATTTGCTCTCTACATACCTGAGAACCAACATTTTCTGTTGCCCTCCTCAGCATTCCTCATCCACACCTCATTCCAGGAGTGGGCAAAGTCAATTAGGAGGATGAGCTGGATCAGGATGAACATGAAGGAGCCCACAATACCAAAGTAGAACCAAACTGTAATTAAAAAAAAAAAAAGAAGAGAATGAAACAGTTGTGCTCGTGGAAATTGCGTACATATGTCACTCACCCGTGCGTATGGACAAAAAACAACAACAACACTGGGATATTTCTCAAAATATTTTCTTTTCTGTTCTGCAGAAGAAAGAAAGTCATACAGGTTACTCACATGATGGTGAGTAAATGATGACAGAATTTTCATTTTTGGGTGAACTATCCCTATGTTTATAACTATGCTTAATAAAACATGCTTCTCTGAAGAGCCTGTATTTTCATACTTAGATTCACAATAAAGCACACTAATGTCAAGATCTTGTTTTGGAAGTTACCCATGATCTCTAAACACAATGTTCTGCATCTTTAATTCCACACCATGAGAATTCTGGCAAGACAGTAACAACGCATTTATACTGCTAATGTAATATGCTATGAAAAAATAATAACATCCTATTCTACGTTCAATACGGTCTTTTCCCATGAATCTCATAACATTCAAAACAGTCATTAAAAAGTAATTGACTTCTTCCCAGCAGGAAACCATGCGTTTTCTGCATCCCTTGAAATTTAGCCCTGAGTATTGACAATGGCTTCCTAGAATAACATTATCATGACTATTGCTGCATTTAGAGCTTTACATCATTGTCATGATGTCATTGTATTTCCCCATGCGAATATATGAAAATAGAAATTGTTTCATTATGTGCGGTTAAAGGAAGAATTCAACCAAAAATGTACCATCATGAAATGTGCCATCTGGGATGAAAAAGGCTCCGACAGTGATGCCAACTAGAATCAGAAACTTGAAGAACCAGAACCTGCCGACAAAATCAAGCTAGATTAAACTTAAATTCATGTAGTAAATGTTACAAAAACCAATAGCATAATAAAGTAATGGTCATAAAGCATAAGTCAGGCTCACCCGTTCTGAAAAGCAGCACGAGGGTCTTTGCTGCTTTTTACACGAATCATAATTGCAGAAAAAAGGAAAAAGAAGCACGCCATAGCAAAGCACATGCGGTAGACTGATTTGTAGCCGACAATCACGTCACAGTTAACATGGTTCTCGATCCCTGGTATTGTGGTCCCCCCTTGACAAAAGCCAGGAATCTGAAGAGACATTAAATACAGAGAAAATTAACACAACGCACTGAAAGCACACATGATGTGAATGCACACTGATGGCGGGCCCACCTTGCGGAGCTGCGTCTCCATGCCCGGCAAGATCATGATTACAGACACCAGTGTTCCCAGCAGGAGGAAGAAAGAGAAGACCAGCCGGGTGACAGTGGAGTTGTTGGAAGAAGGACAACAGCCACAGAGCAGACATGGAGCAGAGCCACACAAACATGAGGCCTGTGACATGGAAGGAGTAAAAGAAAGAGCAATTATATCACCAGTTAACATTGGGTAGCATTTATTAATTAATTTCCAGAGTTACAAAGAATCTGCAAAACATTAGAAACTTTAATATACAGTTTTCTATTTGAATATATTTTTAAAATGTAATTTATTCCTGTGATGGTAAAGCTGAATTTTCAGCATCATTACTCCAGTCTTCAGTGTCACATGATTCTACAGAAATCATTATAACATGATTTGGTGATCGAGAAACATTTCTTATTATTATCAATGTTGAAAAAGTTGTGCTGCTTAATATTTTTGTGTAAACTGTGATACATATTTTTTAGGATTCTTTGATGAAAAGAAAGTAAAAAAAAAAAAAAAAGAACAGAATTTATTAGAAGTTGTTTCTTTTGAAGTCTGTTCCTTTAGTGAATCAGCTGCAAAAACAATTTACACAGCATGTGCAAATAAATATCACTTTATCTTAAGTCATTTTCCCCCATGAAAGTATTAAAGTTTGAAGCATTTTATAAAATGAATTTGACTCTATTGAGGCAGGAAACAGTTAGGAAATCATTGCTAAAGACTTTGACCTTCATAAATCCAGTCATGCATATTGTATAAAAGTAAAATTAAGGAAATTCCACATGACTGTTACTCATGCTAGGAGTGGTTGATCAGCTAAACACCAACTTCCCAAGCAAAATTATTACAAAAAACATCATTGCCACTCTTTTCTATTTCTCAAAAAACACCTGTAGACTGAACTGGAAGACTGTATTGAGGACAGATAAGAAAACTAAGGTGTGTCTTACTGGCACGAATAATAAATGTCAAATGAAAACATGCCTTTTCCAAACATTATAACCCATCCTAACTATAATGTGTTGGGAATATTGTTTGGCTGTAGTTAGAGAAGATTTGTTTGTCATGCAGTGTGTACTGTACCAACAAGCAGTAGAATGTCAGTGAAATGATCATTTCCAGAAAGTGGGTCATTTTCAGCAAGTTAAATGGCCTGGAAATGCAAAATTCAATCTACAAAATTTCTAAAACTGAAGACGTGTATTTAGGAACGGTCAGGTCAAAACCCTGATCCTAAAACCAGCAGATGCAAGTAGTTCAGCCAGTTAACATGTTACAAGAAATCTCACTAGTACACATCATAGTTCATATACTTTTTTCCAATTATCACTAATAATGTTCCAATAATGTTGAAAATTCAATATGTACAAATATGTTATGTACTGTATGTAGGTAATACCTTTCTTTTCTAACCTATTCTATTAGATATTGTTTAAAAAGATTGGCTTAAAAATTTCTTTCAGCTATATCTTAGAGATACACAGATCAGAGCTTCAGTTTTTTTTTATATGATTTAATTATTAAATTACATTTAATTAAAAATTAATTCTTAATGTGTAAGTTTCAATTCTTTAAAAATGGGCGTTGAACTCAAATTGTGATTCACAATGACTCTGAAAACCTGCATAACCTGAACTATTATGAGCAACTCATACCAAAAACAACACATCGAAACTACAAGAAAACCAAATTTCACGGAATGGTTCATTTAACCACACATATATATTTAAACATACATATATTACATTATTTGTTATGAAGCTGGAGGATCTGATATAATACATCTCAATGCAAATATGAACACACTTCCGTGTACTGTTGTTTTTCAGCGAAAAGCTCTACGAAACTACACATTTTCTATTTAAATATGGGAGTCCATTACGTAATTTTTTTTATCAATACGTTTTCTTAGTTATATTATTCTGTATTTTCTGTTCAGGTAACAATTTAGCGACGCTGTCATGTGGCAGCTCAGTTAACTAAAACATGAAAAATTAAACAGAACACTTACACAGCTCGCAAGAGAGCACAACGCCATACAGGCTCCCATTTTATATCAAAAAATAAACGACTCCAAACCGTCAGATGATGAATTGACAGTCAATTACAGTATGTAGTGTTTCTCTTGTTCCGTCAGATGATTCCTGTATTTGAAGCTAACGATTGTAATGGGCAACTTATGCTATTTCATAATAAAAGTTCCTCTTGTGCGTGTGTGTGTGTGTGTGTGTGTGTGTGTGTGTGTATACAAGAGGAACTTTTATATATATATATGTATATATATATATATGTGTGTGTGTGTGTGTTTGTAACAAATATATATATATATTTTTTACAAACACACACACACACACACACACATATATATATATATATATATATATATAGGTGTGTTATGTTTATTGTATTTTAAATTTATATGTATATATTACTTATGATTTTTTTTACTTTTTTTTTTTTTACATTGTCTATTAAAATTTATTTTTCAAATCCTATGTTGCTGTAAATAACCACAGCCTACAATGGAGCATTATAAAATAAATTGATTTCTTATTTATATTAAAGGGTTAGTTCACCCAAAAATGAAAATAATGTCATTTTTTACTCACCCTCATGCCATTCCACACCCGTAAAACCTTCGTTAATCTTCGGAACACAAATTAAGATTTTTTTGATTAAATCCGATGGCTCAGTGAGGCCTCCATAGCCAGCAATGATATTTCCTCTCTCAAGATCCATTAATGTACTAAAAACATATTTAAATCAGTTCATGTGAGTACAGTGGTTCAATATTAATATTATAAAGCGACGAGAATATTTTTGGTGCCCCAAAAAAACAAAATATATAGTGAACAACTTATATAGTGATGGCCGATTTCAAAACACTGCTTCATTAAGCTTTGGAGCATTATGAATCTTTTGTGTCAAATCATGATTCGGATCACGTGTCAAACCACCAAACTGCTGAAATCACGTGACTTTGGTGCTCCGACACGCTGATTTGACATAAAAGATTCATAATGCTCCGAAGCTTAATGACACAGTGTTTTGAAATCAGCCATCACTATATAAGTCGTTATTTGGTTTTTTTGGCGCACCAAAAATATTCTCGTCGTTTTATAATATTAATATTGAACCACTGTGCTCACATGAACCGATTTAAATATGTTTTTAGTACATTAATGGATCTTGAGAGAGGAAATGTCATTGCTGGCTATGGAGGCCTCACTGAGCCATCGGATTTCAACAAAAATATCTTAATTTGCGTTCCGAAGATTAATGAAGGTCTTACGGGTGTGGAACGGCATGAGGGTGAGTAATAAATGACATTATTTTCATTTTTTGGTGAACTCACCATTTAATGTGTTATAAATGTGACTGTGAGTTATGCACCAACTGTACAGGCAGTTTTAGGATGCGGTAAACGAGAAAACTTCAACAACTTTTATTTTGAAATGTGAGCTCACTATAGGTGTTGCTCAAACACCTACACGGAAAATTGTTCAAAGTCTGTATTTGATAAGAATAATGTAATTTGTGATGTTGATATTTAAATTAATTTGATCATATTCGATGTTTATAAATAGCTTACTTAAATTCTATTGATGATATCTGTACCAAAGTGATAGCATATTTTGATTAATTGGGTCAGATATTTCCCAAACAGAAGTAATTATCCTACATCTGTGTTTGTTTACTGCAGTGAGCTTTGAAGTAAATGGTATTGGATTTATGAGTGCTTAACTGGATGAATTTAGATAAGGATTCCAGGTCTTAGGGCATACAGAGAGTCTGTGAGAATATCGGCAATTATGAAGCATAACAGTGTTGATCATAATAGCTTTATATTAATGCTGGTATTAATATAATTATGAGTAAAAAAAATTTTTTTCCCAGTGACAGTAGCAGGCGGACCCAGTTCCTGCTTTGAGATGTATGGGCCATAAAGGACGCATAGTTTGGTGGTGCCAGGGTGGGCATCTATGATTTTTTTTTTCTATGAGTTTTATTAGATCCACAACAATACGTTTGATATTAGATTTCTAGGGGGTCTCTTACTGACCAAATAGCTTAGGTTACAAATTGACAAATTTCAAAATCTAACTGAAAATTCAATAAGACATTTGAGTATCCTATAGGGAATGGTTGACATTTTAAGCTGATTAAAAAAAACAAAACAAAAAAAAAAAACATTCTTTTATTGCAGCAGAGTGTGCTTAAACACTGGGGCCCACCTCTCTGACTTGTTGAATCAACCTAATCCAATTGAAGAAAAAAAAACATATATATTAAATAAAAAACAGTAACCAGAAAATCTTTATTTTGTCATTTTAATGCTACGGTTATGTGAAACCACAAAAAATTTATTCAGAATTCCTTCTCGCTGCAGTGTACGTCTCCCCTACGAATGATCAATGGTATCGTCCTCTTTGCCCCTGTCAATCCACTGAAATCACGATCGCAAACGGGAGCCGAGATGGTGTCAAACCTTAGGAGTGGGGCAGGTGCTTCCAAAACACACTGTCTCCCTTGAAAAAGGTGCATTAGTTCATCATTACCGTGAAAAATCTGCATCAGTCAGGGACTGTGGATATCTGTCTACACCGCTGGTAAGTTCTCGCCTCTTCCTTCTTCTTCCTTGAGCTCGGCATGAGCTTAATCTTCAATCACAGTGTATGAAATTCATTCATTATCATTATTAAGGTGAAACACTGACACGTTACCCATAGCTTTGCATTAACGATCACTTGCACTGAAATACATCCAAGATAGATACTAGTATAATGATATATCGGCAGAATGGACGCCCCTTTTGTTGACTTAAGGATGATAATAGAATCATAAAAATATAAATAAACTAACTGATTAGATGATTCTCTGTAAAACTGTTGAATTGCGATATTTGAAGGTGACAGAACGCAGATGTGAGGCATCAGGGGACGTGTGTGCAACATAAACGTTTATACACGTACACCCGTGGGCTTGTACTGCTGTCAGATCAATTTCAGCTGTAACCCGAGGGCAACTTGAATAAATTCACTGTAAAAATGCTAGATTAATTGGCTAACTGTTACCCTACCATATGCTTAAATTATGTTTAGATATGAATTATCTTTAATTTAGGAGAACAAAGCAATGCATACAGTACACATTTTCTCATTTAAAAAAACAAACAAAACATAATTACCTGCTTAAATATTTGTCAAAAAATAATAAGATATTAAACAACACAATGTTGTTTCATATTTTAT
Source organism: Ctenopharyngodon idella (assembly GCF_019924925.1). Taxonomy (NCBI): domain Eukaryota; kingdom Metazoa; phylum Chordata; class Actinopteri; order Cypriniformes; family Xenocyprididae; genus Ctenopharyngodon; species Ctenopharyngodon idella. Next base: position 20,328,046 of record NC_067235.1, on the reverse strand, counting down.
TATCATGTTATAGGCCTACCTTATTATTTTATAATCATGTGTTATCCAACAGTGTTTTGTGTTTCTTGGTAACACTGTGCTCTGTTTTTATTTTATTGTTGGTTGCAATTACCAGAGAGGCCCATTTTGAACTTGAAATCATCATGTGGTTTTTCCTTGTCCCACTTGCTTCATCACATATTTTTACAATAGCAAACAGATTGTAGTAGTTTGAATAGGTTTGTATATTAGATTTACAAAACTTCACAAAACTGTAAAGTATACAGCGCTGAAAATTGCTGCCTTCGCTGACAGGAAGATCAAACCATGTCTGAATCAAATTTTTGTGTATCATCCTGTTTACTCAGATGCTTTCATCTGGTCAGATTTGGAGGGCAGCATACTGTAAATGCATGATATATACAATCCTGTGCTTGCAGTTCAGAGGAAAAATATAAATGGTGTCTTATTGGAGCAACTGAAAGAAGTAAACTAATTTAGAACTGTCCATTGTTTAATTTGTTAATTTTTGTTAAATTGTTAATCCTGTAAATTGAGCTTTACTTTAATATATATATATATATATATATTTTTTTTTTTTTTTTTTTTTTTTTACAGTAAAGCACAATTTACAGGATTTACAGTACATCATCTGCTTCAGTTTAGCTCTGATTCAGGTCTTCACTCTGATCAACTTTCTAAAATGAAGGAATTTTAAATAAAATATAAAACTCACTATCATCATAAAATCTATCATCTTGAGAGTGATCACCTGACAATTCTTAAGATCACTCTTGTTTTGTCCCATGTTGTTGTCCGAGGATTGCCCTAATGCAATGTCCAAATGTGTGTCGTCCAGTTTGATAGACAGTTTGAGGTCATCCCCAAAGTGTTCTGGAGTTGTCCAGTCTGAATGCTCAAAGAAGTGAAGTGACCCCTGCAGTCCACCTCTATTTGTTTACATAGCCTGTCATATAAAGTCTGTCACTTCCCCTGCATCTTATGCAACACTCTCTCTTGGACTCTTGTTGGATGGTCAGTAACAGTGATGAACATCTGGCTTGATATTTTGCTTTTCTGTGGATATAGAACAATCACGAAATGAGATCTGCCAACAGAATATAATATCAGTAATCTGGGTGCACCGTGTCTCCTCTAACAGAATTAGGTTTTCAATGTGAAGGTCGTTGCTTTGGGCTTCCAGCTGTTGCGTGCGTGACCGATCATGTGAGTCTAATAGACTAAAAAACACATCAATCAAAAAGTGTACATCACAATCTACAGTATGCCATTTTAATGATTATGTTTCCCAAACACAGATTGTGTCTTGCTTTTATTTGGCTGTTTGCGTGAGAAAGCAAACAGGTACAGATGGTATAATTTTGCACAAGCTGCTCAAACTAACCCATTACTTTCTTACAAGAGTTATTTACAGATTCATCTTTAAGCAAAAACCTAGCTGTCAGTGATAAACAGGTTAAACTTTGGTAAAATAGTAATCACAGGAGCTAATATTTCTATAATTGGCCAAAAGCCATCGGTCAAAAACTTCTGCAGTACAAAATATATTTTTTTCTAGTAAGAACACATTTAATATTGTTTTACTTTTCAAGATTAAAGATAAATATACATTGTTATTTTTAGTTTGGTAACTTGCACTGATGTTTAAAAGTTTGGGGTAAGTAAGAAATTAATACTTTTTTTGGCGAGGACACAAATGCTCCAAAATGACAGTAAATACATTTATAATGTAACAAAGAATCTTGAAAAAAAAGAAAGAAAAACTGTACCACAGTTTTCAACTTTCCCCTGACAGGAATATTTTTTTTTTATAAAAAGAAAAAAAAAATTTTTTTTAAATGTATTCAAAAATTTTTTTTTAATAATTTGATTATTTGTTTCATTAAAAACAACTTTTCTTTTGTCTTTTCTTACATTGCTTTAACTTGACCACATCTGAACTCGCATTGCTTGTTTCAGCTTTGTTTATCCACATGCTTACTGCAACCATAAGATTACATGTTTGCCCTCTACTTAGCATTGATCCTGCAAAAGTGTGTTTGTAATTCATGTTTTGGTAATTAAAACAGGAGACAGTGCTCTTTGAATCTTTTTGAGGCAATGACATCTCATTTAGTTTAAGATCTGTGGTTAAGCAAGTGTAGACAAAGAAGGAGTTTAAATAAAAAGGGGGTTTAAATAAATAATAATAAATAAGAAGTGTAGCTGGGAGTGCAGTGGACCCACTCCAGTGCTGTCTCTCATCCGTAATCCTCTAGCTTCATACAATATGGATTATAAAGCTACAAGAGCCACAGCTAGTCAGGCAGTCTGCCATGAGAGACACAAACAGAATGAAAGAGGAAGTGATGCTGTCTTTAGTTAGCCTGTGCTTTTTTTAATAGCATAGGAAGAGTTCTTGAGAACTCAGTCCCTGGCTGAGAGAGCCTTGAATAATCCTTTTTATATTTTATAGCATTAGTAGACATTTCTAGGGCATTTGTGGGCCGTTGCCAAGGTCTTGCTATGTGGTTGCTAAGGTGTTTTGGGTGGTTGCTAGGTGATGTCCCAGGTCAGAGGATCCCACCCCCAAGTCTCTAAATAATATTGTGGTCCCTCCTTCATTGTAAATCTATCAGGTGTTTTATTGCCCACCAGACAAAAATATGCTTCGGAAAGTAAGAACATCCCGTTCGTACAAAAACAAGATAGTCTGCGTTTCTGTGTTCTTTGTATGTATGTATGGGTGGGTTTTGCACGCGTTTAGTTCCATTCCCTATGTTAGGGTACATTTACACGACAATGATATAAAAAAAAGAAAAAGGAAAAGGTTTTTCTTTGTATAGATGACAACGCTGTCAAAACGATCCCCGTTCACACGGATCCATGAAAACGACTAAAAACGCTGTATTATGCGTGCCAGGCCGGTAGATGGTGATATGCATATGCACAATATGCATTGTTTTAAACGCATATAGCCTAAACACATAATACGCATGTGCATGCTGTCATCGTTTTCACAGATCAGCATTTTAGTTGTTTACATAGAGATGATAATGGTATCATTTTCAAAAACTTGCACTTTGAAACCCGTTTTCAAAAGTTTGAGTTGTCTTGCCCCCCAAACGCCATTGTCGTGTAAATGAATGGCCAATCCATAAAAAGTTTTCTGTTTTTAGTTGAAAATGGTGTTGTGTAATTAGCCCCTTAGTTTCTTGGTTACTCATTGTCTGATTATAATTAACACCTGTTGTCCATTTGGTTCATTAGTTTGGTCTGTCTATAGAGGGTATGCATTGATGTCACTTTCCTGCCGGAACACGCCCTCCTCGGACACACTGAGTGGCAAAAGTACCTGCTGCATGACTGGATTTAATAGGGGAAACTGCAAAAATGCGAGTAAAACAAATGATTATCAGTTTTTAAGTTAAAAGCAGATGGACTTGTTCCTTACAACTTACCTTCCTTACAAGTGATCCATGGATGCTGACATGTGGCCAGGATTCATGTTTAATGACATTTATGTGCCTGATTTTTGATGCTGAAAAAAAGCAAATTTGCCTGTGAATGCTTTACATAAATAAAATATAGGTAGGTCTAAATCTGGGTGATCACTTATATCAATGTTATATTTATCGTCAGATCATCCAGCCCTAAAACTTGGATGTCTTTTTAATAAACACTGACAAAAACTGTAAAATGGCAAATATTTCATTGATGAGTTATCAGTACAATATAGAACAATTACTATATATATATATATATAATATATATATGATTTTTACCCCAGAATTCAACATATTGACAAAATGATAATTGCAAATCCACATTTTGCTGACTGGAGTCCAGTTGTTTCTGAGAATTGCAGCGATTCATTTGCTTCCCTTTTCTGTAGCATTCGGCAGCATGTAAAAATATACCTCAGGTTTCATGTCAAATCTATTTGTACAGCTGCACAGCTCTTTCCCATTTTAGAGGTGCTGCCGTACCATGGGTGCAGCAGGCGCAATGATATTACGCAGCGTCTCTCACAAATGTCTCCATGGTTGCAAGGCACGCTCCCTGTGCAAGCAGGGGGTCACAGGCGCTGCGTTATATCATTGCGCCTGCTGCACCCATGGTATGGCAGCAAAGTTGAGATGAGTTACATGCAAAAATTTTTTTTTTTTTTTTAACTCCGTACACACACACACACATACACATACACACACACACACACACAAATTGGTGTAGCATTTAGAAACAATTTTCACTCAGAAATCGATAGTAAATTTCACAAACCACTACAAAGAAACTGCAAGTAACACATTGAATTAAACGTGAAACTTTGAAGTAGAAAAAATGAAATAGTATTTTCTTGTAAAACATACTCAACTCAAAGCAACTTAGAAAAATAATTTTTAACAGAGTATAAACAAAAATTGTAATGCTCAGAGCCAGAGGATAAAAGTTCAGTATAAACAAAGTGAAGGGTTTGAATTATACTGCTTTTACACTGCAATAAACACTTGAAACATGCCATCAAAAAAAAATAAAGTGTGACGTTTTATGACTGCTATCATAAAGATATGTTATCTTTGATGATATGTTTCATTAAAAATCTACATTCAATTTTTAGTTCCTGTTCACCGTGTCTGTCAATGATTTATTTATATGTAAATGCTGATTTATTAGTCTGTTTTTTTTTTTGACAGTTTGTAAAACTGAGTGTGAGAATGTGGTCCAGATATTATAAGCTTTCTGAATTGACCCTGATTTAATCAGCAGATTGATGCTGTCTGGATGGTCTGAAGATGCACTTGTCCCATGTGAATTTTACTATATTTAAGCACAGACATATGTTTGGGCAAGCACATGCTAAGACAGGGATGTGAGTACAGTACATGCATGTGGTCATGTCCACCCGAGCGTTCACATATGTGAGTAGATATACACAAAGAGACTGGGATCACACTGAAAAATAGCTAACTTGTATCTTGCAACAGCTGTGTCAAAAGAAAACAGCAAAAGTGCATCTCACTGTTTGTCAGAAGAGATTACCTGTTGCTATGCAATATAGGTGATCCATCTTGTTGCCAAGGCAACTGCTTCCTGACTGAGAGAGAATGGAGAGTGATTTGGGAAGGTTTTGCGTTCTGTAGAGTGGCCTATTTGAGCTTGTGAAAGACAAGCCTCGGGCCACGGTGGAACCATCGAGATGGGTCAAGCATAAAAATGTTTGCTTATATAATTCTGTTGTTCCTCCTGTGGGCGAAAAACAATTTCTGTGGTGCTACCTCCATCTAGTGGTCAGAAAAGACATGTGCATGTGCTTTATTAAGATAATCATCTGTTGTTCAAATTGCACTGTTTACAAGCCTCATGCAAGCACTGTCTTTTCTTTAGCAATGACAGAAGTGGAGCCGGTGTTGGATTTTGCCTCATCGGGCCGCTCTGGTCGTCGTAATGCACTGCCCGACATCCTGGGCTCTCCTGTTGGAGTCCCTCCTGATCTGCCTCTTAAACTGGCAGAACTGTCCCTCACAGGTAACTCTTTTATTACTTTATTACTTTTATTTAATATAATACATATAATTATAACATATATATTTATATATATATATATATATATATATATATATATACATATATGTGTTATATCTGTACAAACTTTTATGTTAGATGCGATTAATTATGAGTAATCAATTTGACAGCAGATATATATATATATATATATATATATATATATATATATATATATATATATATATATATATACGCACACACACTGTATATGTACAAACGTAATCACATCTATATTGTGCAGATTATATATATATATATATATATATCGATTCGACAGCACTAATATATATATATATATATATATATATGTCTCACAAAAGTGAGTACACCCCTCACATTTCAGTAACCATTTTAATATATCTCTTAAAATGTTAAAATATATCTGTACGTCATTTAACCATGCAAAGCCACATGTCCTATTCATCATGTTCGTGTTTTTGTCTGCTTGATAGGACCATACAAATTTGCGTATCTTGTATTAGAGCAGTTAAAATTTGGTGCTTTGAGTACAATTCTCTCATACTGACCACTGGATGTTCAACATGGCACCTCATGGCAAAGAACTCTCTGAGGATTTGAGAATTAGAATTTTGCTCTCCACAAAGATGGCCTAGGCTATAAGAAGATCGGTAACGCCCTGAAACTGAGCTACAGTACAGTGGCCAGGGTCATACAGAGGTTTTCCAAGACGGGTTCCACTCGGAACAGGCCAAAGAAGTTGAATCAAAGAAGTTGAGACCTTGTGCTGTGCGTCAGGTGCAGAAGCTGGCTTCAAAAACAGACGCATGAGTGCTGCTATCATTGCTTTAGAGGTTGCAGAAGCGAAAGGTCAGCTTGTCAGTGCTCAGACCATACGCCGCACACTGCAACAAGTCGGTTTGCATGGCCGTTGTCCCAGAAGCAAGCCTCTTCTGAAGCTGGCTCAAAAGAAAGCCCGCAAAGAGTTTGCTGAAGACAACCTGTCCAAGAGCATGAATTACTGGAGCCATGTCCTGTAGTCTGATGAGACTAAGATAAACTTGTTTGGCTCAGATGGTGTCCAGCATGTGTGGCGACGCCCTGGTGTGGAGTACCAAGAAAATTGTGTCTTGCCTACAGTCAAGCATGGTGGTGGTAGCATCATGGTCTGGGGCTGCATGAGTGCTGCTGGTACTGGGGAGCTCTGCTTCATTGAGGGAAACATGGATTCCAACATGTACTGTGACATTCTGAAGCAGAACATGATGCCCTCCCTTCAGAAACTGGGCCAAACGGCAGTTTTCCAACATGATAACCACCCCAAACACACCGCCAAGATGACAGCTGCCTTGCTGAGGAAGCTGAAGGTGAAGGTGATGGAGTGGCCAAGTATGTCTCCAGACCTGAACCCTATTGAGCAGCTGTGGGGCATCCTCAAGCAAAAGGTGGAGAAGCGCCATGTGTCTAACATCCAGCAGCTCCGTGATGTTATTATGGAGGAGTGGAAGAGGATCCCAGCAACAACCTGTGCAGCTCTGGTGAATTCCATGCCCAGGAGGATTAAGGCAGTGCTAAATAACAATGGTGCTCACACAAAATATTGACACTTTGGACACAGTTTTGACATGTTCACTTAGGGTGTACTCACTTTTGTTGCCAGTTATTTAGACAATAATGGCTGTATTTTTAGAGGACAGTAAATCTGTACTGCTATACATGCTGCACATTGTCTACTCTAAAGTATATCCGATTTTTATTTCTATAGTATTGTCCCTTGAGAACATATAATAAAATTAAATATTATTGTTATATATTAAATATACATATCAAATTGATAATATATAATATAATATATTATATATATATATATATATATATATATATAAAATTGCATCTAACATGAAAGTTTGTACAGATATAGATACTTTTATGTTAGATGTGATTAATCGTGATTAATTGCAATTAATCAGTTCAACAGCATTATTATATATAATAATATATTATATATATATATAATTTTATATATTTATAATTAATACAATTATTTTACAAATGAGCTATTTTTGATAACCTGTGATGGCCAAAAATATTTCAAAATATGAAAATAAAGTAAACATCACAATTATTATATTGAGTTGTCGGTACAACTAAATCATGCAAGTAGTTATATTGTTTTCCAGTCTGGAAAAGTCACAGAAATTAATAAAATCTGTAAAAATAATATACTTTTTTTCCCCCTAATTATGCTCAGATCTGTAATATTAGTTTGTAATATTCCTCTTGTGTATAGTAAAACTTTTCAAATTTGAAAATGAATCTGTATTTTGAGTTGGTTGTTATTAATGAATTGGTCAAACTGGATCACAAATGATTCATTAATGAATCACACTTTATTTTAATGATTTTTTTTATCATTATCTAGTTATCATAAATGATTGGAAAAATCAAGGACATTCAAAGAGTGTGGGAACTCTGGTATTGGGTGCGATGATAATTTCAGTACTGAATAATAAAAAAAAAAACATCTATTGTTCCTCAGTGTTTTTTGTCTCTCTGTTTCAGATGGTCCAGGTGATGCTCAGTCCCCGTCTACGGAGGAACCCCCCACTCCCACAGAGAGCCCAGAGGTGAAGGAGGGCTCCTAGGTGGCTGAATCTATGCCTAGACCACAGAGATGGGGCCTCGACCGCCCCCGCCTTTCCCCTGGAGCTCATCCTCTACCGACTGTTCCTGATGCCTGTCAGACTGCATTATGGGAAGCAACAGAGGGCTGCTAAAATGTGAAATGAAGGACAAGGTCTTCAAAGGGTCTGTGCAATGAAAAAATGGAATGTCCAAAAAACAGGAAAGGAAGCAGAATATTGCTAGAGGAAGTCGAAGAGCAATCCTCACTTTTTTTAAACACAGAGAAGCCAAAACGTGGGGGGACCTGCCTGAGAACGCTTTAATAAATTTTACGCATTTGTTTGACAAAATGCTGTTCTTTTTATGAGCTTTATATCCAATAACGACTATTGTGAGTTACGTACTGTATACATCCAGTTGTGGTTTGATATTGTATGATATTATGTGATCTTAGTAATGTGTCTTTGAAAATCGCCTCAGTCTTTGGAAAGGGTAACCGTGAAGAGATACAGATGTGTGTGAAAATATTCAAGCGTCATGTAGCATCTTCAGCCTTCAAAAAAAAGGATATTAAAAAATTACTTTTATAAAAAAATTATTCGTGAGTAAATTAATCATAACTGCCAAACCTGAAAAAAAAAAAAAATGCAATATGAAAAGACAGGAAGGGAAATAGAAAGTTCAGAGTAGGATAAGAAAAAATAGTTTGCAGTGTTTTAATATATATTCAAAATGCACACTGATTTATAACTTAAATTTGAATGATTCAACATATTAAAATGAATAAGAATACTAAACTAATGTAATATCAGTGTGCAAAGGATTTTATAACTTAAAAAAAAACATGTCCACTTTCTCTATAAACTCTCATACTGTATGTGATGTATAGAGTGACTTTACTGAAGGGAGTGTACTTACAGTATATGTTTGTGTTTAGATCTTCGATGTCAGTTGAAAATACATGTTCTTGAAAATATATACAAACTCAAATTAATAATTGAGCTAATCCAAACCATATAATAAAACAATGAGTACTTGTTTCTTTTCTAAATGTGGTGGTACGAGGTTGTCCAAGAGCCATAGCCTTTTTAAGGTCTGTATAGCCTAAACATGCAAACTGAATGGAGGGATATGACTGTGATGTGAAGTTGACAAGTCCAGAGAGATCTTTTTTTATTGTCTGCGTCATCATGATAAGTGTGAAAAGTGTATTATTTATTAAGCGTGGGGCATTTTAGGATGTTGATTTTTGTCTATTTTAATACTCTGTTTATTTTACAGTATCGTCCCATTTATACTCTACGCTGATGACTGCAAATGTATCAGTGTAAAATGTTGTAATTGCCAAACTGGGATAAAATTGCCTTTGTATGTTTTTACACTGCAGTAACTGTGCTGTTAAAAACACATCGATGAAGTCACACAATGTGTGTATTGTATCTAACATTACAAAGAAATCTGTGAAGCTCTTTATGTATATACACAAATATCGAAAACGTATGATACCAAAAGGGGCCAGTATGAGAAAATCAGTTGAAACTTGCTGTACCTCAGAACCCTTTTAAATGCATTAAGTGCTGTCTGTTCACCACCAGGTGGAGCCACTGTTCGCACGTGGAAATTGCAAGCTACGCGCCATTTGTTGTCGATATGAAACAATAAGAGGGTGACCATGTGTTTCTCTGCAATAAAAGTCTAATGTTATACACGTATGCCATAATATATTTAGCTTGGCTTTTTACAGGTAAAGAGGCATACAGGAAGTAAAGAGGCATGTGAAGCTGTTTTTAAGTACACAATCAATACAAATGGACTGATCTTAGCAGGCTCTACATTCAAAAGCTATTTATTTCTGGGTATGTAGGTCTCCCAAGCAGTGGATATAAACAAGTCAGGGTGAAAAAATTATTTGATGCTGAGATGGTCTGTGTGCAAATCATTGAGTGCTCTGTGAGCCCTGGCAGTCAACATTAATGTAGTAGGAAACAAGTCACGACAGTGCAGCATTTCAGAAAAGTATTTTGGTTAAAAGGTCATTCATTGTTAAAAGGAACAATCTGCCCCCAAATTAAGAATCTCTCATTAATTATTTACCCTCATGTCATTCTAAGCCTGTATGGCTTTTTTTTTTCTTCTGTGGTGGAACACAAATCAATAATCATGTGCAAAATGTTCATGCTAGCACCATCATGCTAACACAAAATATTTACTCTTTTCCAAGCTCCAAAAGGACCAAAACAGACATGATTTACAGAGAATGCCATTTTACAGTGACTTAAATTTTGTTCTGTTTCTTCAGAAGACTTAAAACTAGATTTTATGAACACTCAATGCAAAAACTGACGTTTGTTTGAAGAAAATGAAGGAAAGGGAAAAGTAAGAAAGTTATGGTTTGGATTTGGAATGACATGAAGGTGAGTAAATTTGTATATATACAGTGCACAGCATAAATGAGTACACCCCCTCTGAAACTTCTGAAAGTCAGCAATTGACTTTAGAGATATAATGTTCCAGCAAGTCTGCTTAATCAATTACCAAAGAAGCATGTCAAAATTATTCAGGAAAATAAGATTTTCTTATCAAGGTGATAAAATGTTGTGTAGCAAAAATGAGTACACCCTCCTAAAAGTTAATAAATAAAATGAAATAAAACGTTTCTGGTGTAAGTTTAAGGCAATGTTTGATCAACAGGTAAGTATGTTGAACCAAAACATTTAAAGAGAAGTAATTTCTTGACAATTAAAAGTGTTATATAGCCCACTGAATCATTCTCAGACTTAATGATGACAACAATGGAACCACTTGGGAGAGAACTGTCAGGAGACTTATTTCTTAGCACAAAAGAGGACAGTACAAGAGGATTACCAAATCATTGTTTTAAGTTTGAAAATATAGCAAAAGTAACACAGAAATTCAAAAACAATGGACTTGTGACAAGGCCCCTGAAATAATCAGGCCTTCATTTTAAGCTTTCATTTAGTGATGAGGGATTTTTTTTGCTAGACAAAAAGCAGGACAAATACCAAGCGAGTGTCTCAGAGCCAGCAAAAGCTATGAAAAGAGTGACTGTTTATCTCACAGAGTAAGATGCAGCCTGCAGAAATGACATGCATGGTTGTTGTTCTCACTGGAGCTACCTACTGTAGCCAAAGCACAATAAAGTCAGTTAGCCATTTCCAAAGCCCAATTTACAAAATATAGATTCTGGGAATCAATTCTCTGGTCTCATGAGACCAAATCAATCATTTTGGATCTAACAGCATCCAAAATGTTATGGTGTTGCTAGAGGAGGAGTACAGTGAGAAGTGCCTGGTTCCCACAGTAAAGTTCAGTGGTAGTAAAGCTCTTATATAGGGATGTATGAGTGCTGAAGGTGTGAGGGAGTTGTGCTTTATCAATGCTGTCATGAATTCCCACACCACTGTGTAATGTTACCCTTTCCTCATTCCCTGCATTGTTGGGCATTTTTTCAACATGACAATGAGGATATGCATTCTCCCAAGGTGAAAAATCTCTAATTCTGTAGAGACGAGTTGAGCAACACTCCCCATTAAAGATCAGGGCATTTAGGAGCTCATCATCCAGGAGTTAAACAGGACAGATGTGACAATTTGTCATGAACTTGTACACTCCGTGCCAAGAAGGGTCAGAGCAGTATATTCAAAATTATGGAGGGCATACTAAGTACTAGAATATTATACATTTGTTGAATTAAATCTAGGGTGTACTCATTTCTGCAATCCTTAATTTAAACAAAATTGGCTAATTTACTTATTTTATGGCTATTAGTGACATATATTTCTCAGTTTGTATTGTGTATATGTTTAATACATTTTAGTTTTGCCATCTTTCCATGAATTGTATTAGTGATCATAAAGAAAATACATCTTTTGTATTTGTTCAGAGGGGGTGTACTCATTTATGCTGTGCACTGTATATATATATATATATATATATATATATATATATAGACATACAGAATCGTAATATTGTAGAATCACAGTACAAATTGTGTAATTAAATGTATAAACACTCCAATAAAGAAGTATGAAAACAAGCAGAATTACAGCAAAAATACCAGACGAAATATCAAAGGCCCCTATTTTGGCTAAGAACCACTGCCTTAGTGTCATCCAATATTTTATCTTTCACACTCTCAATTAATGGTCCTAAACATTTTCATATAATGCTCATCATATGGCTTCATTCTCACTGATTACTAAGCAGGGACAACAGTGACATACTGCTGACATTATGGAGTCCCTCCTACTCTTGGCTCTCTAGTGCAGGCTTGATGAGGGCAACATTCAGACTCTATCCAATAAAGATTAAAGGAGACTTCTAATCATGATAAGACCCCTTTTTAAACATCTGCCCATCTGTGCCATTCCAACAGTTTAAGACAACAACATCTGTGACAAATCTGCAATGAAAAGGACACTTGAGGTTTTATGTAGGCCCTGATCATTTGATCTCATCTTAAATATGTCTAAATAAGTAATAAATTTGAAATGCAGAATAGTACCAAAAAAAAGCTTAGTGTAAATGATATAGTATAGTGTAAATATGTATAAGTATATATATACACATGTAAGTATATATGTGTATATATAAACAAGCACTTATCTTAATAGGAAAGAGTGACAAAATCCCCCATTTACTGAATGCTAATGCACTCATTTATATGAGGGATAATATAAGGCATATTCAGTGAGACATCAAAAACAGCTATATTGTGACTCCCTCCCTTGATATATCAAGCACATTCATTGACTTTGTGTCTGGCTGTCTGAGGATGGTGTTAGCTTGCATGCAGCCACCCAAATATGCTGTGAGGGAGTGTAGTCCCTCCCCCCGCCTTACACTTGTATAACAAGCCAATAAGAATGGTGCCTGTGCCGTTGCTATGGTAACATGTTGCCAAGGAAACCGCCTCTGCTAAAAAATGCACTGTAATTGCTAAAAAAAACTCACTTACAGATGCGCTTGTCTTGTATGTTTTGCACATCGAACATGCTCAAGACTCTTTCATCTGATGTTCTCGGAAATCATGGAACAGGGGCCAAACGCCAACAACAGCCTGTTCGCATCATGTGACTCTGCTCGTATTTACAGAAGCACAACATGGAGGGACACTATGTGGAAGTGGAATGGGTGAAGCCTGAAGCAAAGCTGAAAACAAAGGCTACATCCTCACAGCAGCGAGAAACTATCACATATGCCCACATGCGGTGCAGACAAGAAGCATGCTTCATCAGTTAATAACTACATGTCGTGTGGAAGCACAGCTATTAGTGGCAACCCCAGGCAGCTGACTCCATCCACGGCACCCTCAGATCTTAACCGAGGGGTGACCTTTTCTTTGTTCCTGAGCTTCATAGTATTTTCTGGCTTTTGGCTCTACTAGGACAGAGGAATTTGTTGTGTTGTTGCAAATGATGATGTGTTGATGTGAGCCAATGAAAAATAATCAGCAGCTTTTTCAGCGCAGTGGTGTGGGGTGGCAGTACCAACTCAGACGCACGGCACATGCCGTTTAACGTGCCAGTCAGGCTGCCTGAGGTTGAGAGAGAAAGAGTAAGAGATGAAGCAAGAGGAGGAGGGGAGAGTCAAAGTGAGTGAAATAGATAGAGAGACAGGGGTACAATGATGGAAAAAGACATGCAGACAAACATTAAGTCAGACCTCTTGGCGAAAACCACAATGAATTCCTATTTGTGATTTATTGCATGAGCCACAGTGATCCAAGATGGGAAAAGAGGCTTTCATTGGTTTAAAATTTGCAATGGCTTAAATCATTGGCTTGCAGCTGGTTTTGCATTAGAATTTACATTGGACATAAAGTGGCAACCATACACAGTACCAAAATTGTTTAATAATAATTAATTAGGGAGGACAAAAATGCTTCAATAAGTATAATAATAATATATATAATAATAATAATAATTCACCCTTTTTATTATTATTAATTGACACCTTTTTATTTTGCATGATTGTGTAGTTGCATTTAGCACATTTATTTTCTGTGATCCTGTAACCTACCTGTTAAGAACCAGTGATAACATCAAACATCAAAAGGAGTGAATGAGTGGATAATTTGAAAATAATCTCTGGACACTTGATATTCTGACTCAGAGGGTCAGCCTCAAGTTGGTTTAACAGCCTGAAATGGCCTAGCTTAGCTTATTTAAATGTTAATTTAGTAACATGGCATTATCAACTGCAAGGTCAAGGGTTTTTATTCCCAATAAGAAACCCACATAGCTACAACATACCTTGAGCATAACTTAACTTAAGCAACTGAAGCCTTTAATAAAGTCCCCATGAAATCAAAATTTAAGTTTTTTAGCTTTTAGTATGAATATGCTAGCTTAAGGTTATGAATAGGCTAAGCTGGTGTGTTCCAAAACAATGACAAAATTCACATTTAGGAGATATAAGCATTCAAAACTTACAGTCTCTCACTTCCGCTAAAATGGATCACGGATTTTCATGACATCACATCGCACTTCAGCTTCTCCTCAGATCTTCTGTCCAATCAATGCTCTCTGGAATCTGAAGTCCCGCCCCCTCGTACACTATAAACAGACTCTATAAACAGACACTGAAGCTGCAAATCGGTCATTTGTTCACACATTTACTAGTTTCTCCATGGTGAATGGCACATAGTGCACTATATAGAGAATAGGGGACGATTCAGACAGTGTAAATATGCTTTCCATTGATGCGAATGAAGTCCGTTTTCGCGTTAGTGTCACGTGAAGCACCGCACTGCGAGCACAGTCTGCTCTGGTCTAGAGACACATCCACGGACCTTGAGTCGGCTCAGACCACAAAAGGTATAGGATCCATTTGAATTCTGCACAGAATGCTGTATTTTAAAGTGAAATAGAGGGCATTAGGAGGAGAAACAGTTAAAGATTAGAAGGAAACGGAGGTTATTGGCTATTTTAAAAAAGGGGCGGAGCTGTTCGATATGTCCCGCCCTGTCTTCCTGTTTCAGTTGAAATTACATCAACACATTGAATAATGCTGCGCGTTCCAAGGCAATTCAGTGGGTCTTTAAAGACATCGATAAAATAGTCAATGTAACTACAGTGGTTCAACCTTAATATTATTACTTCAGCGGGCCTTTAAAAAAGGCTACAATATATTACGCTCTGTTCCGTTAATGGTTCTCGCACTTGCATTCTTTCACTGCGATGCAGACATAACACCATACACCACAGTAACAAAACTCATTTTCTTCCATTTTAGTCATTAACTATACATTGTCATATGAAGAACAAGTCAGTAACTTAAATGATTTTAAATCTCACGTTTAGTGAGACTGTAGGCCTACGCGTTTTATTCACGAAACAGAACCGACTCAATTAGGGCTTATTCATTCAGGAATCGGACTGCCCCGATTGGCCTGTATGTTTTTGATTCCCTAAAAAGACGTGACTCACTGGGTCACTCTTGGACACTGATTGGCCTTCCCTGTATAAAAAGGTAAGAATGAGTTCAGTTGCTGTAACAGCACTTGTTCCCTGGTCGGTTTACAATGCGTTTGGTGTGATTCACTGCGTAGGGATAAAAGACGAGAAGACAGATTTAACCGAATTTACCCCCTCCCTTGTGACCGACTAGGAGGGTATTCAGCTCACCCGCTTTCTTACCGTTATAATCGGATCTTTTGTTGAAATGTTGGCGGGACGTTCTGGGCCGGAGAAAACTAGGCAGCTGATATCTGCCTCTCCATTGTGCATTTTGATCGAGGCGGCTACCAGCATTACAACTTTATACTGGAGCAACCGTCAGCTCTGCCTCCTAGGAGACGCTGGTATTTTTCCACTTGGGCACCATTGGGAGAGACACAAAAGGAAAAGTGCCAAGGAGAACAGTTTAGATTGTGGAGAGACTACAGTCTCATTGTTGGGTGTAATGTCATCTGACCCTGGAACAGCGTGGATGAACATTGTCCACAATAATTAGTCAAAGTTGATACATGTAGTTGAAACTTATTTTCCAGTGGAACTTCATGCAGTTATGGAAGCCAGTTTCTGCCACCGAATAAGACTTTTTTTGTCTCATATTTCTGACTTTATTGCTTTAAATTTTTAGTTTATCTTAAAGTCTGCATGAAATGGAAGTCTTTTTTTCACTAAAATGGCTTCTCGAACAAGAAAAAATGTAGGGCGGAACTTGAACCCTTGCAATGTGTTTAAATGGAACGCCCTAAGCCCTTGATCACTTGGAATCCGCTGTGGGAAGTGCTTGGCGAGTGTATGGCTACATCCGAAAACTGACTTGTTGCCTCGATGCCCTCTCCGGCAATGACTTTTTTAGGCAGCGTTTGCACACAAAGGTACCTGACAAAACTGATTTCGGACTTATGAGGCAGCATAACGGCTTAATTATCTACAGCAAAATAGAGCGAGCTTTGGTGATAACTACGCAAATATTTAATTA
Organism: Ctenopharyngodon idella; assembly: GCF_019924925.1. Lineage (NCBI taxonomy): Eukaryota > Metazoa > Chordata > Actinopteri > Cypriniformes > Xenocyprididae > Ctenopharyngodon > Ctenopharyngodon idella. The sequence goes on along the minus strand of NC_067235.1, from coordinate 20,311,465 downwards.
CTACAATAATAATTTCTTGCTATAGAAATGACATCAGAAGTGGAAAATGTTGGTCAAAAACATACATTTACACACAAACTGCAGCTGCAACGTTCAGACACCATCTTTATTTTTTAGCTCCACTGTCACAGAATGGAAAGCACATGATTGTGGGATATAAAAGGCAGTGAAGCATACATCTATGCCTTCAAACATCAATCAGATGAAGGTATCTCAAGAGACATGAATGAAGCTAACATTGGATTCAGACGTGCCTTAATGCCTTCTTACTTTGGAATGCATCCTCCGAAGACAGCGTTTTTAAGCTTTCGGACGCAGCACAAGTGTCTGAAAGTGGAGTTAATCCCAGCCCAGATATCGCTGCAAGTGGTATGAGGCATGTGCCTCCCCCAACAAACACAGCTCTTATGGGTGCTTGTGAAGGCATGTCTCAACTTTCAGTAAAAGGTCCAACATATTAGGAATACTTTTAGCTGTGTTGTTATGTATCATGAGTAAGCATTTGAGTAGGCTAACTCAATTAGGCTAACTCATCTTGCTTATAATAAACCCATCCAATGTATCTGTGCATTTTTTTTGACGATGCACCACAACTGCTTGAGGCTGTCTACACTGGACATGTCAAACATTATAAACTGGAACATGTCTTTCTAAACGGGTGCATAATGATGTTGTATTCAAGCATCCTTTGTAGCTTGATGCATTGCATCACTTTAACACTTCATGTTCATGACCTGTTTAATCTTTGAAGTTTATCAGAATTAATATTAAACTCATTATTCCGATGAACAAAGTCAGAATTGTGAGATGTTAAATCTCAATTTTGAGAAAAAAGAATTGGCAGATAAAAGCGGTAATTACCTTTTTTATTTAATATGTAGTGGTCTGAATTGCATGTCTATTGATTTTTTTTTTTTTTTTTTTTTTCTGGCATACACAATGACAAAAATGCTGCATGCAGTTATCTTTCAGTCCTCCCAACTAAAATTGTCACTTATTTGATGGAGGAAAAAATATGCGCTCAAGTTAAAGTTAAAACATAGAATCTCAATGGACGGATCATCCTTCACGGATGTATCTAAGACATGCCATTTGTTTGATATTGAGACAATAGTTAGTGTCAGTTAAGGGAACAGAAAGCACTGAGAATATGCTATGACATGTATGTGACAGCATTTATCTACACAAATGTCAAAGATTTGTGATGCTGGCATGTTTGGTCCTTGACAGCACAGGGCGGGAGAGGGAAAGGGAAAATACTGCTGGGCCATCATGCATATATGATTACCTATTACATAAGCATCAAAATGTACAATGACCTTGTCTGTACTGTATGTGCCTTAGTTAAATATTTAACACAAATGTCTATTTTATGTTAGCGGTTTGTCTTTTGAATTTAGGTTCACTCAGGTCACGGGGGCAAAAAAATAATAAAAAGAAAGAAAGAAATTTGTGGGGCTGGCTGGACATTCCAACACAGAGATGAGGGCTTCATTAATCTATAATTCATCACCAGTTAATTCAGCCCCTAATGGAGGCAGCACAGAGCACATGTTAAACTTGGTTCCTATTGATGTAATTGCAAACTAATGCTTTACACTGCATTAACTGCTTAATACATTAGTGACGAATGACCATGATAGATATATATATATATATATATATATATAAACAAATTCTTTTTATCAAGCCAAATTTGATCATTACTTCTATATTTAAAAATTAGTGTATGAGGGCCTGTCATTGACTGGCTATATATATATATATATACATATATGGCCACCACCAGCTTTGTTGTTTTAGAAATGTTTTAATGACCATCCATATTTATTTTGTCTCTTTATTAAGATACAAACAGAAAATACAGGAAATATGTATAAAATAATAATAAATAAAAAAAAAAAAAATCTTTTGAAAGTTTTTTTGGCCTTCCTTTTCCATTCAATTTAGATTTAAGAGAGCCACGTTCCTGCTATTGCTCAAGTGTAAGGGGAGGTCACTAAATACTTGCCACTTTAGCCGTTTTTTTTTTTTTTTTTTCTGTTTTTTAATACTGCATGCAAATTTCCTATATTTTCTGGTTATATTCTAATAAAGAGACTGAGAAATAATAATATATGGTCATTATACCATTGTTAAAACAATATCTAATGGTGGCCTAAGACTTTTGCACAGTACTGTATATATTTATAGGTATGTAATGTGGTCAAAGACAGGTGTCTTCTCTGTTTGTTGTTTTATTTTGATTCAGTTTTAAATTTAGATAATGGTTTCCTTTGTCTTACCTTAGGGGCTTTGGGAGACAGAGAAGAGAGACATTGGGAGGGGATGTATTTGTGTGTAAAAGCATGTGCAAGCAGTATGTTATTGTGGTTAAGGTAGGGGAGGGGCATCGCTCTTATGGGAGCATAACAGCCCCCACTCTGTCCAAAGAGGAGGAGCATTACATAACTCTATGGCATTACGTTTCATGACATCATCCATGGATCCAACTAAAAATTTGATGATTTAGGCACTGGAAAAAAACTCTGTCTCAAAAAAGCAAACATTGCTCATTAGAAGCACACCAGCATTCAAGTAGAGGTGTTTTTTTTGGGGTTTTTTTTTGCTGTTCCTATTCAGGCTAGTGTGGATTCAGTGGTCCATTAGAGAGAGAGTCTCTCTCTGTCTCAGTGGTTCTGTAAACTGGGTCACTGTCAGCGGTGGGAAATTAAACGCACAGTATCTGTCTGTCTGCCTACAGGCAGTTTGGTTCTTCAATCCAGCCAATAGATGTTTCAATGCATTTATCAAAATGTATTTTGGCATTAAGTCTATGCACATCTGGTGCACATGGGTCAGTCAAAGTGCACATCTGGCTGTGGATAAATTGGCTTTAAAAACATTTTAACAGATCAAGTGTCAGTTATTAGGTTTAGCCCTCTTATAATAAGGCCGACACATAACAAAGGAAGATCAATAGGATGTGGTGTTTTTCCATCGTGATTAATTTGTATTGACATTTTATACTGTACTAAAAGACTATACTTAAAACTTAAAACCATTGTTGGACTGTTTTGCTGTCAGAAAGTTTATATATATATATATATACGAACACTAGCGTTCCTGGCTTACTTCCAATCAGCAACATGTGTGGTAAGCAACATGTGTAGCAAGTATGTTTATGAAAGGCCTGCTGATGAACTTAAATCTATGCTCACTTAAAATGCTAAAATAGCTTTAATGATAGCCTTTGCCCCCCCAGTGATATCAGCCAAAAAATATCCTTGGCAGGGGGTTTCTCAGTTCTCTTTGTGTCTTTGTGTAAGACACCAGAGACCCTAGACAGGGCGAGGCATCTAAGCACCATCTGCTCCCCCTTTTCCCTGGGCAGCTTACTAAATGTCTCCCCCCTCATACAGGATGAATGAGATCCAGGGTGGGGCATGAAGAGACTGGCAGAGCATGATACAACACTTTTGGACAGAGATGAGGCCTACAAAGAAAATATTAGAGAGATATTTAACTGAGCAGCAAACATATATATATATATATATATATTGAATCTAATGTAATGCAAATGCATGCCATTAAGTGTTGTATTTTTCCTTTGGATAAGAGCATCTGCTTAGTTATTATTTGAAATGTAATATTACTGCATTGAAACAAAACGAGTAACTGATTCATTTGCCTTTCTCAGGCAGAGACCAAGACCATTCAGTGACATAGAAACAAACACCAGCTACAAGACAGTAAAAACCAGTCAGCTTGAAACGCAGTGCTGAGACCATCAGCTCTGCCATTTAGCTAAAGTTCATGCAATGACAGAGAATTCATTGAGGCATCGGGAAGAACAGAAGCAAAACAATCACTAATGCCAAGTGAACTGTAAATTACCAGATTGCTTTGCTCTAAAAACAATTTGTAAAGTAGGCCACAGACATGTTGCTGCTTTGTTCTAATAATTTATGGGGCTGTAGCCATCTCTGTATGACTAACAGGGGTGAGGTCAGGTCTAATAAAGCCTCATCTCATATAAATAAATAAATCAAATAAATTTGCTAGATTCAAGTTGTCATATTCTATTCCACTAAATTAAGCTTTCATAGTATTCTAGGCTATATATACTAGGCTATATATATATATATATATAGCTCGTAGTCCTAATTTACTTTTAAATTATTGGCATATATATGACCGCCTTCACATTTAAATTGTAAATGGACATTGAGAAGCACTGGTATATATATATATATATATATATATATACCAGTGCTTCTCAGTGTCCATTTATAATTTATTTCTATTCATAAATAATAATTATACTGTGTAAATGTGAAGGCGGTCATATATATGCCAATAATTTAAAAGTAAATTAGGACTACGAGCTTGACATGTCATTGAAATTATAGCGTACTACATATCCCAGAATTCTCGACTCGACAGTCATTGGTCACATCCAAATATGACGTAACACATTTTGGTCCTCTTTTGCGCGAACGGTTGATGCTGAGGCAGAGAGGAATCTGCGCGCGGTCAACTCCGGCTCTGATTTTCACTTCATCTAAAGGTGTGTGCTTTTTGTTGTCAAATATTAATATTTTTGCAATGTATCCCAACCGATCCTCATGTTAAAGTATCAAAAATGTAAACTTTTGTATGATAACATTTTTTTAAGTAACATCATTATTTACCTCACTCTTTGGGGAGGGGATGTAGATAATAGACAAGGGCATCGAGAATATTCTGTATGGTTAGATAGTTAGAGTAACTAAGAAAGTCCATGAATTTAAAAATAGCACGAGCAGCCATCTAACTGCTCGTCGTGGCGCGACCATTAAGATTTTGTGTTTATCGTCGTTTAATCGGGAGGGAATTGTGCAAATGGTCGAGGCGCAGCTCAACCGTAGCTCTCTGGCTGGCTTTGGTTAGTTGATGTTTGCATGTTGATTTTGCAGTTTTGCAAATGGTGACACAGACTTGAACAGTTTCCATTTTACCTCAAATTTTAACAACAAGCCCGCCATATAGTCCATAATACAGTGTGACAGGTGATCTAAGGGTCTCTTTTGTCTTCGTTGTTTGTGCATTCACCAACTATCCTGACAAATTATTTTCTTTACCTTAGCACGCATCAATAACATCGATTAATAAACATATAGCAATATGCATTTTGCATGTCAGCACTGATTATTCTGTTCAATGGGCAGTGCAGTAGTGTCTGTTGTGAAATGGGAGAGATTTGGGTGTGATCTGGTTTGCTGGAAACGAGTGATACATCCATACCATTATTTGTAAAGCTTGAATTCAATATTAGCATGTTCCTTGAACATGATGAGGCTCTTATTATTATTTAATATGGTATAATATGTGATATTATGGATTTTTGCAGGCTGTTGTAATGGGGGTTCTGGGTGTATCTCGGCCATCTATTGTCTCCAGATCCTGCATCCCATCGGATAGACACTAACGCTGGATGTTTATTTTCAGCCATCGAGTGATGATTTGTCATATTTAAGATGTCAAGTTTGTCTAAATCTTAATATGCGACAAATCTCTACAACGAATTAGCTCGAGGATCACTGCCCTTTTGTCTTTGTTCGTTTCTAACACAATATCCCCTTTGTTTTAATCTCTCAGTGGCCAGTTGGATCACATTACATTACAAAAAGATGTGATGATTTGGTTTCTCTAAATTTCACCCGAGTGGACATCCTGTATTGTAGATTTTAATTGAACTATTATCGTTTAATTAGATGATGATGACAGCACGTCTGAATAGATGGATCCGGTGGTTGTGCTGGCAGCGACTCGTCCTATTCTTGGCGTCCAGAAAAAAGGATATATTGCCATTTAATAGGCAGTAAATTTTGCATTTTTAACAAATGTTTTGTCTTGCTTGTTTCCTTCTTATAATATCATTCACTTAGTAAATTATGCATGACTATTGTGGCGACGCCACTCCCTTAAGTAGTGCACTAGTGTTATTTCTAGTTATATATATATATATATATATATGTGTGTATTTATTAGGTATATTTCTTGTATATATCGCAGTAGAGACCAATTCCTCTCAAATATTTTTCATGAATAGCTAGCTTCAATTTTTTTTTTTTTTTTTTCAATGATAGAAAGGCTGTTGTATAGCTCAGGCTTGTTTACAGTATGTGACAGAATACAGATAATTAAGAGAAAAGATTGTGTAAGCATAAGTTGCATCAATGTTAGTAGCAAAACGTTTGCATTTTTCTAATATTATTATTATATGCTTTCATTTGGCAGGTGTGTGAAACCATCGAGGTTGGAAGTGCAATGGCGTCCTCTGGAGGTAAGATGTGAAAATAGGAGCAGCTAAGCTCCAGTTTCAAAATCAATATGCTTCACTATAACCATAATCTAAATTAAGTCATTCCGCAAAGAAAATGGAGCATGGATTATTAAATGCAACACCATATCGTTCACAGACTTTCAGGTTAAGGAACTGGACAAGCGTGCCTCAGGACAGGCTTTTGAAGTCATCCTGAGTCCCTCGGCTCCAGATGCCAAGGGAGAATTCCCACTTTCCACCCCCAAGAAGAAGGAGGTATCTCTGGACGAGATCCAGAAAAAACTGGACGCAGCAGAGGAGAGACGCAAGGTAAGAGGTTGTTTGGCATTGAATTGCATACTTATCCTGCATTCTGTTCTTCATTTGTTCTTCATTTGTTCCTCATATTAGAACCATGAGGCAGAGGTCCTGAAGCATTTGGCTGAGAAACGAGAGCATGAGAAGGAGGTCCTTCAGAAAGCAATGGAGGAGAACAACAACTTCAGCAAGATGGCAGAGGAGAAGCTTAACCAGAAAATGGAAGCCAACAAAGAAAACCGCACAGCACGCATGGCAGCTATGAATGAGAAATTCAAAGAGAAGGTGTGTATGTAGATGAATACATACAGTATTCATTGTATATTACTCCAGAAAGCTTTAATTCTATTGAATAATACATTGTTTTAATGGATGTTTGTTTCTTTATTTTAGGACAAGAAGCTTGAAGAGGTACGAAAGAACAAAGAAACAAAAGAGGGGGGCGAGGGTGAAAACTAAGTTTCCTCTCTCATTTTCCTTTTCATTTAGGGTATAGTATTGGGTTTTTTAATGTATCCAAAGATTTATTTTTTGTTCCATTAAATGGTCAGTTTTCCATGTTTGGATCCATGTACTTGCCACTTTTTTATTAAGGGGTTTTGGGGAAAAGCTGGTGCACAACATTTCATCACTTTGTGTGTATTCAGTTCTGTCTTTCATCATTCCCTCTAACCTGTAGATTTGTCCAGTTGCAGCTCTATAGCGTTTAAAATGAGCAGTGTTTTACTGATAGGGAAGCATGCCTGTGTTATGCATAGGTCTAATATATACTTGGTATATTGCATTGTGCAAGTCCACCTGTTCCCTTGTATGTCAGTACTGCCATCCTTCAAGCTTAATAAAGTTGCACAGTTGTTTGTTATGGTACCAGTTTTGCCACTGCTTCTTTGTTAATCTGCAGTCAGCCAGAGTGTAATGTGGAGTAAAATAATTTCTTAAAAATGTGTACATTATGGAGATGTATGGCAGTTTCTGTAATTCTATATAAAAAAAAGGTTTTGCCAAAATAATAATTAAATCTTTTTGGACACTTTTTGATGTACTCTTTATAATCTGCATGAGACTCTTAGTGTTAATACTAAACATTATCCACAAGCTTTTCCTTTACTGGATCATACCTTCATAGTAATTCATACCTAATATGCACTAATGAAAAAAAACAACAACAACAACAAAAAAATGTATGCATTCCGATAAGTACTTGGAAAGGTGTGAGTTTAAAAAAATATAAAAATACATCGCTTGAGACTATACTGGCATCTAGTGGTTTTGACAGGTATTAAACAGGTATTAGAATTTTTTTTTCATCATGAATCATCTCAAAATGATTTCAGAAAAAATAAAATAACGTTGACATATTGGCAACTATTATTGATTTATCCTTTGTTGCCAAAAGAGAGTTAGGTGCATGACAATTTATGGAAGTTGTAAACAGCTTTGCAATGATGAATGGCTTGTTGTCCACATGCTTTCATATTATTGTGTTCAGAAATAGTGCATCAATCTTTTCTAAAATAAATTATACCTTATTTCCAAAATTCTGAACTCCCTTAGTAGAAGCAATTACATGCATCCAAAAATAGATCATGTCCACTAATATGTTGTGTGAATAAATGTTTTTTTAATTGAATAAAATAAAAATGGAATCTTGTTCTCGTCTGTGTTGTAGGAAGGGGTATGAAGTTCAAATGTCCAAATTACCTCCAGTCACCCACACACTGTTATGACCCAGTCTGAATTCAGTCAATCAGAGTACTGTAGACAGAAAAGCTTATCAATATGACAAACAATTACATTTACAACAGAAAGTCTTAAATTATTTTTATTCTGTCTCTTTGACAAATTTATGCTGGTACAATACTGCAAAGTGCATGGGGATATGCTATTATTACTTGACTGACAGAAATATTTTGCCTTCCTGTGTCTAAATTCACAATGTGGATCGTTGTTTCCACTGTTAACAGAGTCTGACAAGGGCACATTGTCAGCCAGAGTGCTTGTGTGGGTGATGAGATAAGCCTTCACAGTTCACATAGTTTAGATAGTTTGAAAAGAACACATTCACAATGTGTACATATTAGACAATGTGTACACTACCTTTAAATTGAATTAATTACAGGACAATGAAAATTGAGTGTTTAAATGTCTACATGTGGCTTTTGCCAAATATGTGCTGTTAACTCTGAATGTAGGATAAATTTGCTATTTTACACATAAAGTAGCACAGATATAGGCTATGGTTGCATATATGTAATATATGCAATATCTAATATATCCCATAATATGTACACATATTTTGTCTGTGTGATACCACAGTGGCTCTCACATCGCCTTTTATTAAAGAGGGCATGTAGGCGGTATTAATAAGAAGAGGGTAGTTTCACATTTCACAGCCCATACATTTTACAGGGTGTTGCCACCTTAAAGCGTGTTTCCTATTGGCGAGTTACTCTAGACGGAGGCGGGGACAATGCTCTTCGGTCTTTCTGATTGGACAGTTAACCTGCACATCAGAAATCCTTAGATTTCGGCCATCTGACAGCGGTACTGCAGGGAGCTGACAGGAGCCTCTCCCGCTCAACAAATTTTCACGTATTTTTCATTATGAAATTTTCTTTGTTTCAATTCGGTTCCTCAAGACGTATATGAAGGCGCGGTTAAATGCAAGTCTCTGACTGAGGGGATTATCCTCTTAAAAGGTAAACCAGTTCATTTACCGATCATTTGTTTAAGGCAAAATGAAAGGTGAAAAATAAAATCCTCCTATGCACTATATATTCTATTAGATAAAGTTTTAAAAAAACATACATAACCTTTGTGTTGAAGCGTTACGATGTGCAAACGGGGAGGATGAATTATCATAGCTCAAGATAGATTACCGACATGTTCAAACATACATGATGAGGTAAGGAAGAACACGTTTTGGGTTCTTTCTTGCATTTCTAGACGTTGAAATTCGTCAAGACATTTCATTGTTGCGCTTCCGGCGTCTCACGTTTCTTTTTCGAGAATTTACGAGAGAAACAGCTTGAGGGTGTGGGAAGGGTTGTCTGTCTTTTGGGATGCCATCACTAAAATTGTCCACAGCTTTTCCCTCTTCTGTCTCGTCGTTTTAATAGATTCGAAAATTAAAATTCATTATTTTTTCCAGACCTTTTGTTTTCCAGACATTATGATCGATGATTCGTTTTATCAGTTTCGTCCTTATTAATTTATGTTCACGAGGAGCTTTACGCAGAGCGCTGATGTTACGTAAGCGGTGAGAAGAAACGCCCCGTTTTACATCACGTTACCTTAATATTCAGGGTAAACCGGTTTTTGCAACCCATTTACATTTAGTAACGTTTTTAATAAAAGAATATTTTCATGATCCTGGTATTTCATTTTAACACGTTTGCATGGATGGCTTACACTGTGGTTTGCATTCAAATAGAATGGAAATAACTAAGCCGATAAAAGTAGGCATTTTATTGGTCTTTTTATGATCTTAAAAACATGCCAATTGAAACGTTTTAAAAGACGCAAACCTTTAAAAAAAATAAATAAATAAGGGTTCTGCAACTTAAGGCACGTTAAGTAGGGGTTTATTTTATTAAAACTAACAGGTTTCATCTTTTTCCTTTCTGTTGAAATTCACATTATGTGTTGAAAACTTTTTACTACGCCTTCATGATGTATTTTTTGATTGTGTATTTTTTAAAATAGTTTTAGCCAGCTCAGACTTTCAATTTTAAACTATGAAAATGTCTACAACTATGATAACCTAAACAATAAAGAAACCAATTCTGTATTAACTTAAAGATATTTATTTATTTATTTTTGAGTCATGGAGTCAAAGTTATTGTGAGCCAAAGTAGTATATTGTTAGTCATTTCCAAACAATCTTTCATTTTTTTTTTTTTTTTTTTTTTTTTTTAGGATATACATAAAATGTTTGCTACTAGGGCTGGGTAAACAATATCGATTTCTCGTGCCAAATGTGATTCTCATTTTTACGAACCGATATCGATTCTTAAATCTTAAGAATCGATTGATGAACGAACAGAACATGTAGCGCGCCTCCCATCCAATAAATCGCAATAATCTTTGTGCTTTGTTACTTTTGATATGAAGCAAGAGATTTCAAATGACGTCCATCTTATTATGAGATTCAAAAAATAAATACCGTTTTGGTGCTGTTTAATGTGACGTGACAGATCGCTTTAGCGCCTCAGTTAAAGAGAAGCGGCAGCACGGAGCGCATGTGAACATACCACTTACCAGTTTAATACCAGTTACAGCGCGAAATAAACATGACTAAACATCTGAAGGTATGTTAAAATATACAGTACAACTTACCGAAATCCGTATCATGTCTTGTGTAATAGCTCAATCAGTGTTTCAACCTCGGAAAGACGTCAATACAACAGCTTGTAAACAATGTCACATAACGTCACATTTACCTCAGAAAAACACATTCAGTCACCATAAACTCATTAGTCAGCTAGAAAAGTTAACTCTAGAAAGCAGCATTCTGATAAATATAGCTATGCACCGTTAAATATTCATTATAATGTTCTTCAATATTTAATGCATGTTTGAATAAATCAGTTAAGACAGCCACGATTTAAATAAAAAACAAAAAGTAGAAATATGATTATGTAATTCTAAACGTTATTTATTATAAAAAACATAATTGAGTGTAATTTAAGTGTTTGTATATAAATAAGTTAATTTTAACCTTCACTATTATAGGTCCAACTGACTCCCATGTGTAGCTTACAGCATTAGTTGAGAGATTTTTTTCCTCTAGAAAATTTGCCTTGGACTGTAACTGATATACTACATCCAAAATAATCGATATTGAATCGAATCGAAATCGTAATCATAATCGAACCACAAGCATATGAATAGAAATCGAATCGAATCGTGAAAATTGTGTCAGTACCCAGCCCTATTTGCTACTGTATGTATTTGTCCTTAGCATGACAAAGTAGTTGGCTATTTTATTCCAAAACTTATTTCCATGACCATCATTTCCTGCACAGAATGTTATACAATACATTATCTGAGCTGTAGTGTAAACATTTGACTTTAATGGAAAAAAAATATACAATTCATATATGTGATGCATGTATTCAAACTGTTTTTATACAAATTAAAGCGGTGAGAGTGTAAAAAAATATTTTGATTTTTTTTTTTCCCCTTACCGAAGAATGCAAGGGTAATATTTAACTGTTGAATATTTTTCCCAAACAGATTTCACAATAGACTGCCGCTTAATTATTCCTCACCATGGCAACGGTTGTGATGGAGCAGATTGGTCGGCTGTTCATCAATGCACAGCAACTTCGCCAGATCCCACGTTTCCTGGAGTCAGCCTTCCCAAAATTGCCTTGTACTGTGATGGTGAGCGATGTGCCGTGGGTTTTCCGCGAGTCACACATATTCACAGGCTACCGGCCGCCTGACCAGAACTGGCGCTACTACTTCCTCACTCTATTTCAGAGGCATAATGAGTCTGTAAATGTGTGGACACACCTGCTAGCCTCCCTCATTATCTTGGTCAAGTTTCAGGAGCTGTCTGAAACCGTGGATTTCCTGCGAGATCCACACGCCCAGCCGCTGTTCATCTTGCTCCTAGCCGCATTCACCTACCTGGGCTGCAGTGCGCTGGCCCACCTACTCTCAGCCAAGTCTGAGCTCTCCCATTACACCTTTTATTTTTTGGACTATGTGGGCGTAGCCGTTTACCAGTATGGCAGCGCCCTGGCCCACTTCTATTACGTTGTCGAAGAAGAATGGCACGCTCAAGTACGAAGCTTTTTCTTGCCAGCTTCAGCCTTCCTGGCCTGGCTGTCCTGTACGGGCTGCTGCTACGGCAAGTACGCCAGCCCGAGTTTGCCCAAGTTCGTTCACAAGCTATTCCAGGTGGTGCCCTCGGGCCTAGCCTACTGTTTAGACATCAGTCCGGTGTTTCATCGCATTTATAAATGCTACAGCTCCGAACAAGGCTGTGCTGACCAGGCGGTGGTCTACCACTGCTATCAGGTCCTCTTCTTTTTGATCAGCGCCTACTTCTTCTCGTACCCCCATCCTGAACGCTGGCTCCCGGGACGTTGCGACTTCATCGGACAGGGCCATCAGATCTTCCACGTGTTCCTTGTGCTCTGCACTCTAGTGCAGATCGAAGCTGTACGACTGGATTACAGCGAGAGGAGACCTCTCTATGAACGTCTTCATGGTGACTTGGCTCACGATGCAGTGGCTCTTTTTATCTTCACAGCGTGTTGCAGCGCACTCACTGCGTTCTATGTGCGCAAACGGGTGAAGGCGTATCTAGAAGAGAAGCAGGAGTAGATGTCATGGCGGGGACCTTGCTTGCACATGTAGGAGGGATTGCACTGGTCTACAACAACTGAAGCAACTAACAATGAAGGACCTTCGTCGTATTTTTCAGTGTATCTTATATTTGTTGTTGGTTTTGTTATGTGGCCTGCCAGTGCATTTTGAACCAACTGCTTTCTGTTTACCAAACTGGTGACATGCTTTAAAACCGCATTACTCATGGAGAATGGCTATAAAACAATGGATTGCCTGCTGGAAGGTGCTCAGTTCCTAAGCGGATCTGTTTGACGAGTGCCATTACAACCTAATAAACCCAGTTTATGTGAGATCTGTGAGGAATGTCAGCATTTTGCTGAATGGTTAGTTTGCATACAGGATAGTTTATGTAGACCATCACTGGATATGTTCATACTTGCATTGTGCCTCTAAATCCAACCTTATTTAGAAGGATATGTTACTCACATGCCATTTACACATTTGGCAGACGTATACTGCATACAAAGTACACATTTTTCCCCCCTGCGTTCCCTGTGAATCAAACCCATGACCTTGGTTTTGCTAGTGCCACATGCTACTGTTATAAGAATGCATACAGGAAATTAAAATGTTAGTAAATAAAGTTCCCATGGCATCAGACCAGTGCAATTAGCAAGGTATGGAGCTCATTTGGATGTCAGTTAAATGCACAGGTCTTAAATCAAGACAGAAATGTTACAAACTCCATAAGGAATACCTTACTGAAAGATGACTGATCATTAACCAATTTCTCTTTAATTATCAGATCAAATCAGTTCAAATTCACCCCTCTGCAGTGGTTTTCAGATTTTAAACAACAATTCTCGGGTTGGCTTCACTTACTTCAACAGACTAATGCAAATCAGTGTCAAATTGACTTCTGAATTGCCTTACATTGTGACCGACCCATCCAGTGCCACGTTGAGGTTAGTTTATAATTATCTGCGAATTGCAATCGATTGGTTTTGCACTGCCAGTGCACAATTCCCTGCCTTTCCCTGATGTCTAGCCTGTGAAGAGGGTTTAAATATTAGATGCTATGAAAAAGACAGTAGGCAGGATGTGATGTCATTGGGTTGAAGTATAGTCAAATTGAAGGATTTCAGATGCAACCCTCGCTGATTATTAATTTGACACAAAAATGCTCATTTTTATGATTCTCAAACTTGTTAGAAAGTTGCTCAATGCCACTTTTTTGGAAAATGTTTTTCATAATGTTACAATAGACAGTTCACCCAAAAATGAAAATCCATCATTTACTCACCCTCATGTTGTTCCAAACCTGTATGATATTTTGAAGAATGTTCCCACTGTTTTTGTTCATACAATGAAGGTCGATGTGGTCCAAAATAACTATTACATTGACTTTTATTGTATAGACAAAAAATATTTTTGTAAAGGATGGCAGAATGTTCATTTTTGGGTGAACTATCCCAGCCAAAGAGGCTTTTGAGAAACAATGTCCTTCAAAGCTATATGATGTCCTTTTGTCATGAAGATGCTCCTTTTGTACACAAGGGCTATAACTATGGCCTTTACCTTTACTCATACCCTGATATGAATGCCTTTGTGTGTTCTGTGCATATGTGAATTTTTCTATTAGAAGTTCAGCACTTTATTTACAAGAACAGTCTGAGCATCAAAACTAATATGTGTTAAATGTATATTCTAATGTGCCTGACTACATGCATGCGTCCTTGTGTGAGTATGCATACAGGTGCTTGTCCTGAGTGTGTGTGTGTTTTTGAATGTATATGTATACCTATGTGAGATAGCTACTGATGAGAAAGGATATGAAGGCTCCATCTTAATAGTCTGAACCTGTCTGGTCTTTTAATGACCTTGAAATACATCTTGGCTTCTCCCCTTGTCTCAGACCTTGTCCATAAACCAACACAGATCCATCAGACAGAAAGTGGAAGGATGATCTATTTTCCCATTGAAGCGATCCATATTCCCTTGAGATGAATATTGTGTCACTAGACTGTTGCTGCATTAACCAGGAAAGCCTCTGTGTGATGTAGCGTAAGAGTTTGTTTATAATCCGCTCCCAGAAAAAGAAATTATTGCTGTGGTATGAGCCGTTTGAGATATAGCAAATAAGTGAAGTTGTGAAAAACGGTGACCAGCATTTATTTTTGCAACCTGAAACACATATGGCAGAATAAGGGGCCATTCACACAGAACACATTTGTGTGAGACACTAGGTAGTGAAATAAAAAAAATGCAAAGTCTAGAGATGCTTTTTAAAATGTAAACTTGTAGTAGCGCTGCTTTTTAAAAAGCCATGTCATGCACGAGGCGCTGCAAAAGACTTGAGCGCAAAGGTCAAATGTGTCCATCTAGCACATATTTACATAGTAAAACAAAGAAGAAAAAAAAAAGCACAGTGGAAAGCAAACGTAAGTTAAAGGTAGTGGAATGAAAAAATGCAAGGTCTAGAGACTCGTTTTATTTTTTTTAACTTGAGCGCTGTGTTTTTAAAATGTCGTGTTGTGAGCGATGCTGCAAAAGACGCAAGACAAGCAGAATGGACAAAGACATTAGTCTATTGCGTGTAAAAAAAAAAACAGTGGAATACAAAAAAAAGCATTTTTTGCATTTAAAACGCGATAATGCAGGGCAGTGAAATGAAAAAAAAAACACAAGGTCTAGAAATACATAAAAGTTGAACTTATTTTAACTTGACACAGCATTCTAAAAACAGCGCTCATGCACGAGATGCTGTAAAAGACGCAATGTCAAGCATGTTGACATAGAAAAGTAATGGAAAAGTGCAGTGGAATGCAAAATGTGTCCTGTGTGAACAGTCCCTAAGGGCAGGTTGGGTTTACACAGAACACGTTTTTGCTGTTAAAAACATGAGACGCAGGTCAGTGGAATGGAAAAAAGTCTAGAGACATATTTTTTTAAAAGTTGAACTTATTTTAAGTTGAGCCCCGTGTTTTTAGAATGCCTGGTCATGCGCAAAAGACGCAAGCACATCGGTCAAACACGTCCGTCTAGCTCAACTTCACACTGAAAAACAATGGAAAGGAAGCACAGTGGAATGAAAAAACGCATTCTGTGTGAACGGCCCCTAAGCCAGTTTTAACAGCACCAGCAGACAACAATGAAGTCACAGACTGATGATGTCGTCGAAGACTGGAACTGATGAAGTGACTAACATGTTGTCAGTTGGCTCGTAATATCTCAGAAAATTATCACATGGTGGGTGCTTTATTTAACGAAAAACCATAATGATATAAAAAAGAAATCATTTTAGAATATTAATTATTACAAAAGATATTCAACAGAAACAGAATATGTTGTTTTTACTGTTGTACCAGCCTGTGTTTAGGAAATAAATGGGGAGGCTACCAAGAGCTGATGTCACTGAGAAAGACAACAGATGGGGTCATCTCCTGGCACGATCGGGATTTGACCTAAAGCCTCAATTCCCGTAATGCTCAAGTGGAATTTTAAGAAACTCTGTAAATGATTTCTGCTAAACTGTGAAGTGTCTCTTTCTTAAATTCTGTACTAATCTACTCACCACGAAGACACTTTTTTTAGAGTTTGTTTTAGTGATTGTGTTTCTTTTGTATTGCACTTAAGTGAAGAGGAAGGACAGAAAGTTACTTTAGAACTTCTTGATTTCGTTCAGCACTTGAACTCAGTTTTTGATTGTACTCAACCACGAGCCCTTGCACGAAGCTGAACTGAACTAACACTCTTGTGTTCTGCTTTCCAGTGCAGAACAGGAAAATAAAGACTGGTGTTAATCTAAACTATACCATTGTGTGTGGAAATGACTGTGTTGTTGTACTATGGTATTTAAGTGAATAAACAACTGTAAGTCCTACCTTCCACTACATGTCATTGTGTTTCCTGTGCAGAAAATTTCAAAATAATATATAGAGTCCTTTTTAATATAAAATATCAGTTTGGTGTACGCACACACTCTGTTATCGTGAACAATAAAGCTATTGTGATCCATTCAATCCACAGCTACAGTGACTGTTACAGCTGAGTGATAAAACAACGCCAGCCCGGATCACTTCAGCATCTGTATATTACTTCAAAACATTCATTGTGTCACCTACAAAACAAGGATTTCACCTGCTCATCTTACTTTTAACATGCACATATATATTCTTAGTAGTGGTTTGCTATTCTCTTTCTTGTGGAAATGTTGGCTATGAGTCACATAGACCTCTAGAACTTGAACTTGACTTCCCATCAGACCTCTAGAAGAGTGAGAAGAGTGCAAGGCTTGACACACAACATTCAAGCTCTGATCACATTCATCTGGGCTCCAAGTTCCATTCCCAGGCCAAGAGGGCTGTTGACAGTCGCATGATTCGAGGGCTCTATCTCAAACTTTGTTCCTCTCCACTCGGTTTCTGTTGTTTTCTCGCCCCCTCTTTCTTTCACCCCTTCCTGAAGACAAAGGCCTGCTTGTCAGGCCCAGTGCTTAATATTCTGAAATGCTGATTCTTAGCTGTCACTTTGCTTTTAGAGCTGCAAAACATAATAAAATAATAATAATAATAATAAATGATCAAAAATGTCTCTGTAAAGCTATAATCTGGAAATCCATCTGAAACAGAATTGTGTCATTTCATTTTAACATGCCATTCTTGCATCAGAATTGTGGTGGACAGGAAATGCTTTCATCTACAAGGCTCAAAAACATCTTTCTCAACTGGTGTCAAAGCTTAACCAGCACTGATAAGTTTAGTGGGTTTTTTTAGACCACTTTGAATTTAACTTTCAATGAAGAAAATAAAACTGATGGAGAAAAAATAAACCCTAACCTATCCTTTATATTAACTCATCAATGACAAAAGAATTACAAATAATTTTGACTAAAAATTCATAATAAGCATGTCCCGAGCTGATCTCAAGGATCAGTATCGGGGGCCGATTAAGCATCTTTTATCTTGGTGGTGAGCACCTTCAAGTGGGTTTTCCAAATGCCATTAAAAGAAAAATAAGATTTAGAACAAAACATACTGTATTGAGATCTCGTAACTGAACAAATCTGACTGACTGACTGACCGACAATGAAAACCGTCTGTCTTTGAAATCTCGTAAAGGAACAAAACTGACCGTCATTGAAATCTCGTAACCGAATAAAACTGGCCATCACTGAAATCTCATAACTGAAAAAAACAAAACCGTCAACCATTGAAATTTCGTAAAGAAACAAAACCGACTGTCTTTGAAATCTCATAAGAGGAACAAAGGAGCAAAACCTACCATCATTGAGATCTCGTAAAGAAATAAAACCGACCATCATTGAACTCTCGTAATGAAACAAAACTGACTGTCTTTGAAATCTCTTAATGGAAAACAACCATCGTCGAGCTCTCATAATGGAACAAAACCGACCATCATTTAACTCTCATAACGAAACAGAACCGACTGTTATTTACATTTCATAATGTAACAAAACCGACCATCTTTGAAATCTTGGAAAGGAAGAAAACTGAACATCACTGAAATCTTGCAAACGAACAAAACTGACCTTCACTGACATCTCACAACAAAACGAAACGAAACGTGTCATTTTTGTTCCATTATGAGATTTTAATGAAGGTCGGTTTTGCTGTTACGAGATTTCAAAGACAGTTGGTTTTGTTCCATTATGAGATTTCAATGATGGTCATTTTTTTCCTTTAGGAGATCTCAATAGAAATCAGTTTTGTCCCTTTACGAGATTTCAGTGACAGTCGGTTTGTTCGGTTACAAGATTTTAATGACTGTCCAGGATCGTGGAATTTCCGGATCCTTCTCTCACCAATTTTGTTTCCTGTCAACATATTTATCAATATATCAAACTCCATCCACACACACTATAGAATCAGCATCTTTTAAGTCACTGCATCAACATCTCTCATTATATGATATGGAGGGGGGAAATGAAGTTTTTGTACTTCACTCTTGTTCAGTGTCCTCGTAAAATAGCATTCTTCACGTGAGCAAAAATGTGCTTGGCATAACACCACAGTGTCACAGACACGCCAGGCTCTACACTCACCCAATCACATCGCACTCCCTCTCCTGAGTATTGACAAGCCACACCTGACACTCATCACCACAGCCACATAATAGACACGCCAGTTCACTCAGTCACTGTCCGGTCTCGTTGACACATACCAGTGTTTACTTACCTCCAGGACTCCCGTTACACGACTACTTACCTGTCTCCAGCGTCTTCAGTGATCCCTTGTGTCTTCTCGTCTCCTGTGTATCTCCTGTGTGTTCATCTGCTCCACGTCTCCCGGCATCCACGCTTCCTAGAACACACAGACAAGTATCAGTTCCAGTTCATCGGCTCATCGACCTTATTATCTGCCATTACTCACCTGCACTCTGCTTCACGCTCTGCCTTACCTAAAATAAACCTGTTAACCCTTACCTGTGTCTCCGCTCCCTTCTGTACGTAACAGAAGACCGGACCAACACCACCCAGGTAACAGCATGAGCACCCCGGATCCCATTCAAGAGTTGGTCGATGCACTTCGTCGCACTTTCACCGGCACTTCCACGGCAACGACACCAGCGAACACTTCCGCATCCACCGCTGCAGCTCCTTCACCACCCGTGGTCGCCAGTCCCATGGCCAAACCGGCGCCCTTCTCTGGTCTGGCGGAGGATTGCAACGGTTTCCTCCTGCAATGTTCGCTGGTCCTGGAGATGCAACCGCACTTATACCCTGACAATCGATCGAAGGTGGCTTTCATAATCTCTCAGCTTCACGGAAAAGCACTGCGATGGGCTGAACCTCTCTGGAACCTAAATAACCCCGTTGTATCGTCCTTGTCAAGTTTTACAACCCACTTCAAGGAAGTTTTTGGTAAACCCGCCTGGGATTCGTCGATAGGTGAGAGATTATGCAATTTAAAACAAGGTGCACTAACTGTGTCTGATTATGCCCTCCAGTTTCGTACCCTCGCTGCTGCAAGTGGCTGGAATGAGCAGGCTTTGATCACTACATATCGTCAAGGCCTCGATCCATGTGTGCGGTTGCATCTCGCTGCATACGAGGATTCCATCGGGCTCGAGAAATTCATTCAGTTATCCATCAGATTCGCCACTCGTATGCAGCTGTGCTTAGAAAAGCACCAGGGCCAGCCGCTATTCCCCTCCATTCTCCGCCAGCCAGAGTCCGTCAGCTCCCCAGAACCAGCTAATGACAACATGCAGATTGAGCACTCATGTCTTTCAGCAGCTGAGCGACAGAGGAGGCTGACCCAGAATCTCTGTCTGTATTGTGGTGGTGCCGGGCATTACATCTCAGAATGCCCCCTTCGTCCTGCCCGGCCTTTGGTGAGTGCCATCCTGCCCACTTTGAATAAAATGAAACCACTCTCAATTGTAGTAAAACTTACTGCCGCTGAATTCTGTCTTTCAGTCAGTGCGCTCCTCGATTCTGGGTCAGCTGGAAACTTCATCTCCGGAGCCCTCTGTCGCCAGCTGCATCTCAAGACCACCCCAACGCCGAAGATCTACCAGATCCACGCGATAACAGGAAAACCATTACGGAAAGTACGTTACAGCGTGGGACCCCTCCGTCTCCAAGTGGGAGTGCTCCACACCGAGGAGATCCAGCTGCTGGTTCTGGAGGAGTCTACATCTGACGTGATTCTAGGGCGCCCATGGCTTGAGCAGCACAACCCCACCATCTCCTGGAGGACAGGAGAGATCCTGAAGTGGGGTAACCAATGTTTCCACGGCTGTTTTCCCGAATTCCCTGCGTCCAGTTCTCCAAGTTCCCAAGAAATCCAAGTCGGGGCTACTACAGTGGAAAGCCCTCTCGAAAAACGTTCTACGGACATCCCAGCCTGTTACTCCCACTTCAGAGATGTCTTCTGTCCCAAACAAGCCTCCAAGCTGCCAACCCAACCGGCAATGGGACTGCGCCATTGATCTCATCCCAGGTGAGCCAGTGCCCAGAGGGAAGATATATTCCCTATCCGTTCCGGAGGAGAAAGCCATGGAGGAGTACATCGACGAGGCTCTCAAGCAAGGTTACATCCGACCGTCCACTTCCCCTGCTGCTTCTAGCTTTTTCTTCGTGGCTAAGAAGGACGGAGGCTTGCGGCCCTGCATTGATTACAGAGCACTCAACCAAATCACCGTGAAGTTCCGTTACCCCCTTCCTCTCGTCCCAGCAGCCCTGGAACATCTACGCGGCGCCACTGTGTTCACCAAGCTGGACCTCCGCAGCGCGTACAACCTCATCAGAATACGTGAGGGGGACGAGTGGAAAACGGTTTTCGTGACCCCTACTGGCCATTATGAGTACCTCGTCATGCCGTATGGACTGGTCAACGCCCCCTCCGTATTCCAAGACTTTATGCATGAGGTGCTCCAGGAGTTCCTGCACCGGTCTGTCCTGGTCTACATTGACGACATTTTGATCTACTCCCGGAGCTTGGCCGAACATCGCCAACACGTTGCGGAGGTCCTCCAACGCCTGAGGGATTACCACCTTTTCCTTAAAGCCGAGAAGTGCACCTTTCATCAGCCCTCCGTGCAATTCCTCGGCTACAACATCGACCACAGTGGCGTCCGCATGGACGAGAGGAAGGTCACAGCAGTGAAAGAATGGTCCATTCCCTCCACTATCAAAGAGTTACAAAGGTTCCTAGGATTTGCAAACTTCTATCGACGTTTCATCCAGCACTATAGCTTCATCACCGGTCCACTCACCAACCTCCTCCGTGGTAAGCCCAAGTCTCTGTCCTGGACCCCAGCCGCCACCCAAGCCTTTGAGGTCCTCAAGGCCGCCTTCACGACCGCTCCCCTCCTGGCTCACCCTGACCCAGAGCTCCCCTTCGTCGTCGAGGTTGACGCCTCAACCACCGGAGTGGGAGCGGTATTATCCCAGCAGCAGGGGAATCCCAGCAGACTCCATCCATGTGCTTTCTTCTCCAGGAAACTCAGCCCGGCAGAAGTAAATTATGACATCGGCAACCGCGAACTCCTCGCCATCAAACTCGCCCTGGAAGAATGGAGGCATTGGCTTGAGGGAGCAAAACACCCCTTCGTAGTTTTAACAGACCACAAGAACCTGGGATACTTACGAGATGCCAAGAGACTAAATCCCCGCCAGGCCAGATGGGCTCTGTTCTTCACGAGGTTTGATTTCACCATCTCCTACCGCCCTGGATCGAAAAATGTGAAAGCCGATGCCCTATCTCGTATCCACAGCCTCGATGAGAACAACGAAGATCCAGAGCCCATCATCCCCGAGAAACTCGTGGTGAGTCCCATTTCCTGGTCGGAAGAGACGCTCCCCGAGTCCAATGCCTCCACCAGCATTCCGCCGGGTTGCCCCCCCGGATTGAAGTATGTACCACGGACACGACGCACACCCCTCATCCACTCAACACATACTTCACTGGGCACTGGCCACCCCGGGGTCAACGAAACCCTCTCGCTGTTAAAACAGCGCTTCTGGTGGCCCAACATGACATCCGACTTCAGGAGGTACGTGCAAGGGTGCAGGGAATGTGCCGTCTCCAAGAGTCCACGCCATCTTCCCTCCGGAAAGCTCCAACCTCTGCCCGTTCCCACTCGTCCCTGGTCACAACTAGGAGTGCATTTCATTACCGACCTTCCCGTCTCCGATGGATGCACATGTGTGCTAGTGATCGTCGACCGCTTCTCCAAGTCCTGTCGTTTAATTCCCCTGCCTGGACTCCCCACTGCCATGGAAACGGCAGAGTTGCTGTTCAACCATGTATTTCGCTACTTTGGATTACCTGAAGACATTGTATCAGACCGTGGATCCCAATTCACCTCCCGAGTCTGGAAGGCTTTCTTCAAACTCCTAGGTGTGACCATAAGTCTCTCCTCCGGATACCATCCACAGACGAACGGGCAGACGGAGAGGAAGATACAGGAGATCGGCCGTTTCCTGCGTACCTTCTGTCACGGCCACCAGGACTCCTGGAACCAGTTCCTGGGCTGGGCCGAGTACGCCCAGAACTCTCTCCGTCAGCCCACTACAGGCCCTATACCTTTCCAGTGCGTACTCGGCTACCAGCCCCCACTCTTCCCCTGGGATGGGGAACCATCAGACGTTCCGGCGGTGGATTACTGGTTCCGGGAGAGCGAGAGGGTCTGGGACTCAGCACATCTGCAACTCCAGCGAGCCCTACGCAGGCGCAGGTTGACAGCCGACCTTCGACACTCCCACGCACCCAACTACCAGCCAGGGCAGAAGGTTTGGCTGTCAACCCGGGACATCAGGATGCGCCTGCCCTGTAGGAAGCTGAGTCCTAGGTTCGTTGGCCCCTTCACCATCATCCGGCAAGTCAACCCCGTCACCTATCACCTGCAACTCCCTCCTGAGTATCGTATTCACCCAGTTTTCCATGTGTCACTCTTAAAACCTCACCATCCCTCTGTCCTTCCCTCCACAGAGCCTGGCGACCCCGAGGATCCCCCTCCTCCACTCATCGCAGAAGACGGGGTAGCCTACCAGGTGAAAGACATCCTGGACTCCCGGCGTCGTGGTGGATCCCTTGAATACCTGGTTGACTGGGAGAGATATGGTCCCGAAGAACGTTCATGGGTCCCGAGGAATGATGTTCTGGATCCCAGCCTCCTTGACGACTTCCACGCCAGACATCCCAACAAGCCAGCTCCCCGAGGCAGAGGTCGACCACCACGACGTCGGGGTCCGCGGTCCTCAGGAGCAGACCGTGGAGGGGGGGGTAATGTCACAGACACGCCAGGCTCTACACTCACCCAATCACATCGCACTCCCTCTCCTGAGTATTGACAAGCCACACCTGACACTCATTACCACAGCCACATAAAAGACACGCCAGTTCACTCAGTCACTGTCCGGTCTTGTTGACACATACCAGTGTTTACTTACCTCCAGGACTCCCGTTACACGACTACTTACCTGTCTCCAGCGTCTTCAGTGATCCCTTGTGTCTTCTCGTCTCCTGTGTATCTCCTGTGTGTTCATCTGCTCCACGTCTCCCGGCATCCACGCTTCCTAGAACACACAGACAAGTATCAATTCCAGTTCATCGGCTCATCGACCTTATCATCTGCCATTACTCACCTGCACTCTGCTTCACGCTCTGCCTTACCTAAAATAAACCTGTTAACCCTTACCTGTGTCTCCGCTCCCTTCTGTACGTAACACACAGTGAGGCAGTGGTCACGATGAACTCGAGCAGTGTAATTTTTATAGGCTATATTCGGTCAACTGCATTTTATTTTGATGAACAGGCTGTGATGTAAATTTAACAATCCAACTGATAGCCTGTTGTGTGTACTGTACAGACGTGAGGCGCCGGCGCGATCACTTTTCCTTAGGCTATAGCCTAATACTCCGTCGTTTATGGTCATACAGATAACACATCATCATTGGAAACTTTAAAGCGTGCATTTACGTTTATTTGTTAACACTTACAAATAAAAACAAAACACCGTGCTTTTGTAAAATAAAGAAAACAAACAGGATGCGCTTTCTATCATTTCCGTGAACAGGTTTGTGGAGTGCAAAAATTAACCAAAATTCAGCACAGCCTATACTATGCAGTTTTTTCTTTTGTTAATCTGTTAATTAATTGGAGTAACATGGCCTATGTTTCGTTTAGACATATTCCTTTTACAGGCTATAATTTCTCCGTTCACAGAAGCGCAGCAGGTGTGATATGTGACCATGAACAGGCTACCATAGCATTTTTAATAGGTTACAGACACATCCCTTCAGATTTAATTTAATAAGCCTACAATTTGCATGATATTGAGCGGAAATAAATCATGTAGCCTAATCGCGCCTGCTATGTCACACATATTTGAATGATCGTTTGTGACGTTCTTTAGCTGAAAACGTCAGCGAGTGCAATAGCCTAACAACATCCAACTTCGATAACAGAATGCAGTAGAAATATAGTAATTAGCTATAGAGTTATGTGCGACTGTTACGCATGCGAATCACTTCCATACTAAATATACTTTATTCTAAAACAAATAGGCGTAGCAGAGACCCCCAGAGATAAATGTCTCGCATGCTTAGAATTATTGCTGCTCTGTATTGGCCAAAATACAACGTTAAACTTTTCCGAGATCCTCTACTCTTCCCTGTGGAACCCGAAAGTTGGACCTCTGACCTACTTTCAGTACAATCTGAATTTCTGCGTCTTGAATTTTAGAATATTGAATTTGGTGTTTTGAATTTGTTATTCATGTTGAAAACTTGAAGCTGTATTTTTAAGAAGTGAATATTTGCAGTCTAAGAATTCAGAACAAAAAATACGCTGTTTGAAAATACATATGTAGAAAATGATGCCATAAAAAAAAATTAATTTCAAATGTCCAGGTCCATAAAATGTCCATAAAATGGTACTTAATTTGTCAATAATTCAAAGGTACACAATTCAAATTCAGATAATTTTGTCATATTTCTAGCTCCATAGTTCTATATGTCCCGATGGCAGGGGAATCCTGGAGTATGACGTATTGAGGGAAACCCCAGTACTGCATCACAGCCGTGATACAAAGTTAAGTAAAGTTATATGTCTATCTCAGATTTAATGTTTGAACTGTACATCAGCATCGGGGAATAACGCTATAATCTCGTTCACGGTAGAGAAAGCTGCTTACATGTAGGCTACACAGGGAAAGTAACAGTGAAGACAATAAATTAAATGTAAACACAACTTTTGTCTTTATCAGCTTTTCTGCATTTATACTGTCCCTGATAATCATCACACATGCACTTACTGCTTGCTCCATTAATGTAAATCTGTTTTAATGAATGAAATGAATGACTTGCTCTGTTCTTCATCAACACGCGCTTGCACCACCTGCTGGTGAGGTCGACTAACAGCAGATGGAGATTATGCTTGGTACTCTACTGCTTTTCCTGCAGTTCCCAGATGTGAAATGTTGAAATTTGTTATGTTTCAAAAACATATGGCATTATTTTACTTCCATAAAAGACCATCATTGAAATCTCATAATGAAACAAAACTGACAGTCACTGAAATCTCATAAAGGAATGAAACTGACTGCTATTGAGATCTCCTAAAGGAACAAAACTGGCCATCATTGAAATCTCAAAACTGAACAAAACCGACCATCATTGAGATCTTGCAATTTAACAAAACTGACCATCACTGAGATCTCGTAACTGAAAAAACTGACCATCATAGAAATCTTGTAACAGAACAAAAGTAACTGTCATTAAAAACTTAAAAAATCTCATAACCCAGCAAAACCAATCGTCATTGAAATCTCATAACTGAATAAAACCAACTGTAATTAAAATCTTGTAACCGAACAACTGACCATCATTGAGAACTCGTAACCGAACAAAACTGTCAGTCACTGAAATCTCATAACCGAATAAAGCAGACATCATTGAAATCTCATAACCAAATACAACTGACTGTCAGTGAAATATCATAATGGAACAAATCCGACTATCATTGAAATCTTGTAACAAAACAAAGAAACAAAACCGACCGTCTTTGAATTCTCATAACAGAACAAAATCAACTGACACTGAAAACTAACCATCATTGAGATCTTGTAACCCAGCAAAACCGACTGTCATTGAAATCTCATAACTAAATTCAACCGTCATTGAAATCTCATAACGGAACCAAACCGACTATCATTGAGATCTTGTAACCGAACAAAACCGACCAAGATCCCATAACCGAACAAAACCGACCATCACTGAAATCTCAAAAAGGAACAAAACTGACCGTCATTGAAATCTCATAATGGAACAAAAATGACACTGAAATTGACCATCATTAAAAACCAGTCACAAAACAAAACCAACAGACTGTCATTGAAATCTCATAATGGAATAAATCTGACCATCATTGAGATCTCTTTATGGAACAAAACCAACCGTCAATGAGATCTCGTAACTGAACAAAACTGACCATCATAGAAATCTCATCAAAACCGTCATTAAAACACAACTGTCATTAAAAACTTGTTGAGGAACAAAGCCGACCATCATTAAAACCTCGTTAGGGAACAAAACTGAGTGACTTTAAAGTCTAAAAAAAACCAGCTATTATTGAAATCTCGTTGTGACGAGTAGGGCAGCGCGAGAGCTGTGAGGGAACGGTGCGAGGCCGGTGGCGCGAATGATAAAGACCGTCAGCTGTGCGCTGCACCGGTCTCGTATCTCTCACGAAGGAGCTCCGGAAGCATAAAAGGAGGAGCGATTAAAACAGATGTCATTAAAATCTCGTAACCGAATAAAACCAACCGTCATTGAAATCTCGTAACAGAACAAAACCAACCATCATTGAAATCTCATAACGAAACAAAACCGACTGTCTTTGAAATCTTGTAAAAGAACAAAGGAACAAAACCGACCGTCTTTGAAATCTCATAACTGAACAAAACCAACTATCATTGCAATCTCGTAATGGAATAAAACAAACCAGCATTGAAATCTCATAATGGAGCAAAACCAACTGTCATTAAAATCTCGTAAAATAACAAAACACACCGTATTGAGATCTTGTAACTGAACAAAAGAAAATTTGACTGACTGACAACAAATTCAACTGTCATTGACATCTCATAACGGATCCAAACCGAACATCGTTGAAATCTCATAAAGGAACAAAACCGACAAACATTGAGATCTCGTAAAGGAACAAAAGTGATTGTCATTGTGATCTAGTAAAGGAACAAAATCAACCATCATTGAAATTTCGTAAAGACACAAAAACGTCCATCTTTGAAATCTTGTAAAGGAACAAAGGAACAAAAACTACCGTCATTGAGGTCTCATAAAAAAAAAACACATCCATCATTAAACTCTCGTAACGAAACAAAACTGATTTTTGTGTTTGAAATCTCATAAAGAAAAAAAAACATTGTCAAGATCTCGTAATGGAACAAATCCAACCGTCATTTAAATCTCGTAATAAAACAAAATGGACCATCTTTGATAACCCATAAGGAACAAAACCGACTGTCACTAAAGTCTCGTATGAATGAAACCGACCATCATTGAAATCTCATAAAAAAAACAAATCCCACCGTCATTGAAATCTCAAAGTGGAAAAGAACCAACGATCATTGAAATCTCATAACAAAACAAAACCATCAACCATTGAGATCTCATAAAGGACCAAAATCAACCATCACTGAAATTTTGCAATGAAACTAAACCGACCATCTTTAAAATCTCGTAAAGTAACAAACAAACAAAGCCGACAGTCTTTGATATCTCATAAAGAAACAAAACCGACCATCACTGAACTCTTGTAACAAAATAAAAACTGACCGTCTTTGAAATCTTGTAACCAAATTAAACCGACTGACACTGAAAACCGACTGTCATTAAAATCCTTGTAAAGGAACAAAACAGACCATCATTAAAATCTTATAAAGGAACAAAACTGACCGTCAATGAAATCTTGCAATCAAACAAAACTGACCGTCACTGAAATGTTATAATGGAACAAATCCGACTATCATTGAAATCTTGTAACAAAACAAAGAAACAAAACCGACCGTCTTTGAATTCTCATAACAGAACAAAATCAACTGACACTGAAAACTAACCATCATTGAGATCTTGTAACCCAGCAAAACCGACTGTCATTGAAATCTCATAACTAAATTCAACCGTCATTGAAATCTCATAACGGAACCAAACCGACTATCATTGAGATCTTGTAACCGAACAAAACCGACCAAGATCCCATAACCGAACAAAACCGACCATCACTGAAATCTCAAAAAGGAACAAAACTGACCGTCATTGAAATCTCATAATGGAACAAAAATGACACTGAAATTGACCATCATTAAAAACCAGTCACAAAACAAAACCAACAGACTGTCATTGAAATCTCATAATGGAATAAATCTGACCATCATTGAGATCTCTTTATGGAACAAAACCAACCGTCAATGAGATCTCGTAACTGAACAAAACTGACCATCATAGAAATCTCATCAAAACCGTCATTAAAACACAACTGTCATTAAAAACTTGTTGAGGAACAAAGCCGACCATCATTAAAACCTCGTTAGGGAACAAAACTGAGTGACTTTAAAGTCTAAAAAAAACCAGCTATTATTGAAATCTCGTTGTGACGAGTAGGGCAGCGCGAGAGCTGTGAGGGAACGGTGCGAGGCCGGTGGCGCGAATGATAAAGACCGTCAGCTGTGCGCTGCACCGGTCTCGTATCTCTCACGAAGGAGCTCCGGAAGCATAAAAGGAGGAGCGATTAAAACAGATGTCATTAAAATCTCGTAACCGAATAAAACCAACCGTCATTGAAATCTCGTAACAGAACAAAACCAACCATCATTGAAATCTCATAACGAAACAAAACCGACTGTCTTTGAAATCTTGTAAAAGAACAAAGGAACAAAACCGACCGTCTTTGAAATCTCATAACTGAACAAAACCAACTATCATTGCAATCTCGTAATGGAATAAAACAAACCAGCATTGAAATCTCATAATGGAGCAAAACCAACTGTCATTAAAATCTCGTAAAATAACAAAACACACCGTATTGAGATCTTGTAACTGAACAAAAGAAAATTTGACTGACTGACAACAAATTCAACTGTCATTGACATCTCATAACGGATCCAAACCGAACATCGTTGAAATCTCATAAAGGAACAAAACCGACAAACATTGAGATCTCGTAAAGGAACAAAAGTGATTGTCATTGTGATCTAGTAAAGGAACAAAATCAACCATCATTGAAATTTCGTAAAGACACAAAAACGTCCATCTTTGAAATCTTGTAAAGGAACAAAGGAACAAAAACTACCGTCATTGAGGTCTCATAAAAAAAAAACACATCCATCATTAAACTCTCGTAACGAAACAAAACTGATTTTTGTGTTTGAAATCTCATAAAGAAAAAAAAACATTGTCAAGATCTCGTAATGGAACAAATCCAACCGTCATTTAAATCTCGTAATAAAACAAAATGGACCATCTTTGATAACCCATAAGGAACAAAACCGACTGTCACTAAAGTCTCGTATGAATGAAACCGACCATCATTGAAATCTCATAAAAAAAACAAATCCCACCGTCATTGAAATCTCAAAGTGGAAAAGAACCAACGATCATTGAAATCTCATAACAAAACAAAACCATCAACCATTGAGATCTCATAAAGGACCAAAATCAACCATCACTGAAATTTTGCAATGAAACTAAACCGACCATCTTTAAAATCTCGTAAAGTAACAAACAAACAAAGCCGACAGTCTTTGATATCTCATAAAGAAACAAAACCGACCATCACTGAACTCTTGTAACAAAATAAAAACTGACCGTCTTTGAAATCTTGTAACCAAATTAAACCGACTGACACTGAAAACCGACTGTCATTAAAATCCTTGTAAAGGAACAAAACAGACCATCATTAAAATCTTATAAAGGAACAAAACTGACCGTCAATGAAATCTTGCAATCAAACAAAACTGACCGTCACTGAAATGTTATAATGGAACAAAATCAGAAGAACCAATCGTCTGAACATTGTTAAGATTCATATGCTGATTGCTCATATTTGTGTTTGTCATTGTAGTTTACAATTTTCTGCTCTTGTTTTTTTTTCTTATCTTAGTGTGATCTTATGTTGCAGTAAAACGGTTTTAAATTCAAATGTATTAATGGCACAACACAGTTATTATATTCAAATGACTTCAGTAATTCATGCTATTTCGCAATGATTATAAAATCATCAACTGATCGCATTTCAGCTTTATTTGCTACTGCAAACTAGTGATGTTACGTATGACACTGAAGCTTCAATGTGTGCATGCGACACAATTTCTAGTGAAGCCCTGTATCGGGGTGTGTATTGGTTTCCCAGAGTCACGTGATCGACGTCAAATGAAGCCTCACTTTCTGTCCAATCACGTGCGCGTTCCGATTTGCGTGTCAGAAGGTTCGAACCCCAGATCTTACTTAACGAGTCCTTGTTGGCTCAGTCTGGTTGATGGGTTTGTGAGGAGAGTGCTGTACTTTGAAAGTTAATAAATACATTACATTTAAATAACCAAAATTTATTTGTCACTACTTATTCTTTTTTGTTGTTGTTGTGTCTTTTTGTTTTTGCAAAATCTTTGCACTTTTGGTGTTTTTTAGGTAATTTGGTGTTGGTATTTGGGGTTAGGGTGGGATTAGGGGAGAGGGGATAGGGTGTTGGTGTTTGGTGAAGGGTTTGTGTTTAGAGCAGTGGTTCCCAACCTTTTTTACGCCAAGGCCCTCCTCCTCTCCGAATCAATACTGCACGGCCATCCTCCCCCATCCTTTGTGCACACATACTTTCCAGACATTCTTTACAACTTGATGCAAAAACTTGAGATAAATGAGATCCAGGCAGTCCAGAAATGATTATGTCAGAGATCAAATCTGAATAAGGAATAACAAATTTATTAATTAAAAATTATAGAGACAAACAAATTAATTAAGTAATTAATAGTTAATAATAAAATCTAGAGTATTGTATCTAATAGATGAAGATGAAGATCATAATATAGAGAAAGAAGGAACAAAATTAAGACATTTGCAGAATGAAATGAGAGGTAGAAGAGCAGAAGCAGAAGATGAAGATGAAGAAGAGATGTGAGAAGCAAAAAGAGCAAAGAAAAAGCAAAGAAAAGCTAAACTATCAAAGATCCAGTCCGTTTTATACCATAAGCATAGGAAAACTTACATCCCACTCAAACTTATGTTTTGGAGACTTTAAAGAATTTATGACATTTTATGGTTTTCTGCTATCAAAACAGTCATTGGGTAATTTTATGGTCCCGTGACTATTGACATTACCAGATAGAGTAAAAAAATAGCACCCAAAGAGTGGGTTTAACACCTTTGTCGGAACGACAGAACACATTTCAAATATCCCCTTTCATTTGAATACAAAATATTATTGCAGGAAAAGGTACATCATGTGCACCAGAACATCAATTCTGCAGTATTTGGCAGGCGTCCAATATCTAACCACAAACGTGTCAACATGACCTGTCACATGGGAACACTTTGAAGAGCAATTGAATATAGCAAGCACACATAGGCCTACTCTTAAAGATAAAAGAAGAATAACCATAAAGGAGTGCATGAATATATGAAATCAAAAGTAATATTGATAAATCATAAGCCATAAATGATTAACATGAAATATGAATAAAATGTATGAATATGAATATTGGCCATTTTGGATCCACCAAACTTAAAAGTACTTACTCTGCTCAGTAATACAGTAACTTATTCAAATAAGCACAAGTCAACCTGCCATACCTAACAAGACCACAGGGAGATACCAAAAGACTGAATTTAAATATGCGGATCCATTCAAAATTATACACAACACCACTGGTCCTCTCAAACTTCTACAAAACACGCTTGTTGTTCCTTTTTAGCGAGACTGTTTTCTTTTTCCAACTGAGAGAGTTTGCGCTTTGAGCCACCGTTCAGTCTGTATTTCACAGCAACACGATGAGAAACGGCCTGGGCTGATCCGAAACAATCACAGAATACGTACGAGAGGTGGTGCCTTGTTTTAAATGTATTTTTAAATCAATTTAACTTAATTTAATGTAACGTATTATTAATTAAATTAATGAATTATATGAATATATTTAAATTAATTTTAAGTTATGTCGCGGCCCCCCTGGAGGATCACTGAGGACACCTAGTGGGCCGCGGCAAAGCCACTGGAAGGCAAGCCTGCAACCTTTAGCCAAAAAAGCGTAACGGCTAATGCTAACGCCCCGCCCCTGGCGGTACACAGGGAAGGAGACCAGAGGCTGTTTTTTGAATGGATGTTAATGGATGAGAGGCTTCACTATGCTGATTAAACAGCTTTTGTGGGGAAATAGCTAATCATTTAATTAATCGACAGCCTGTTTGCTAATCTTCAGCATGTTTTACACTAAACAATACTTTCGTTGGGAACTATATGTAGATTTTAGCTTGATAAAAATTTATTTTTTTTAAGAGAAGGCAGACTAGGGAATGTTGCGACTGATGTCACTGCCTTACATGATAGGCTGAGAAGTGAGCACGTGATTAAGTTAGCCGTTACGCTTTCTCCAATGGTAAGAGATACAGACCCTCTCATCTCCCTATAATATACAATCTCTGGCCGCGGCCCACAGGTTGAAAGCCACTGGTTTAGACTACAGCAATGGCAACAGCCAAAAAAATAAAGACTTTTTGAATATTTTGAGCTTGTAGCTTCCAATGTATGTATGCTTTTCTTAAAATAAATAAATAAATACATAAATAAATAAATATATTATTTAAAATACTTATTTTATTCTTGTATGTAATTTCTTACTTTCATATAACTTTTTTCAGAAGGTGAGATGCTTGGTGTGTGACAAGGAGCTTGTGTATGGAAACAGAACATCGTCCATGCTAAGGCATTTCAGAGCTTTACATGAGACCGCACAGCCCCAGAACAATCCTACAAGCACACAAATTAGGACTGTTGCTTCATGATTTTTATTCATAAGTGTGAATGCATTATCATGATTTAAATTAATATTATATGTAACTTCTTTCATTATAGCATCTCACAAGCAAATGGTTGATGAGGCATTGGTCAACATGGTAATAAAAGACTCGCAGCCATTTACAGTGGTTGAGGATGAGGGTTTCAGGGGCCTCATCCATGCACTTGATCCTTCCCATATAATCCCAACAGGTGAGTATAGCAGAGGTCAATTTTGATGTATAATCTATATAATATATCTGTATCTATAATACCTTACAGAGACAAACATACAAAGAGCTGAAGATCCACTTGAATACTGGAGAATGCAGAAACATGTCTACCCCCATCTATATACATTGGCATTACAGTTTCTTTGTACCCCGGTCTCCTCTGAAAGAGTGTTCTCTAAGGCCAGGGAAGTACTGTCTAAAAGGAGAAAAGACTCAGCCCCAACACTGTGAAACAGCTTTTATTTCTCAATAAAAATAATTATAAACTTTATCATTCCTACAGTTACACAAGCACTATTACTGCCAAGTGTCATAAGCACATTTAATAACAGATAATCCTATCACACAATGTCCTCATTCACTATGTGTTCGTGTGTGGAGAGAGAGAGAGAGTGCATTAGATCTTATTGAATCATATAAGCTCATATTTTATTGTCACACTTTAATGGGTAAATGAATTTATTCAATGGACAAATTAAACACAAACGTGTAAGGCTTTTATTTGTACACATAACATTGAAACTATGGAGTGTGTTGTGGTTGCTTCACCTGAAAGAGCTTCTTCCACAGGCTTCTGGCTGCTTTATTTTAAATAAGCACCAGATGGCGCTGTTCTCGACACTCTCGAAGCTTTGAATCTTCTCCTGGAACAGTCAGGGAAAAGCCTCAGTGCTTCATGA
Organism: Ctenopharyngodon idella; assembly: GCF_019924925.1. Lineage (NCBI taxonomy): Eukaryota > Metazoa > Chordata > Actinopteri > Cypriniformes > Xenocyprididae > Ctenopharyngodon > Ctenopharyngodon idella. The sequence continues at coordinate 20,277,117 of NC_067235.1, read as the reverse complement.
GGCTTCATTTCCCCATCCCTACTGCAAACGTGTTTGACAAACACACTGTCACAGCAGCCAGAACAGAAAAACATATAAGAGTTAAGAGCCCAACTAATGGAAATACCAATCACCATTGTGGTGACTTCAAATGAAACAAACATTAGTGTTAAACTTCTGTTAATTCTAAATTCTAATTCTAACTTCTGTAGATGAATGACAGAAATAAATTCAATCTGGTTAGTAATATGTGAAGCTGTAGTGCTGTTTGTGGAGTTGTTGCTGAGATCTGGAGAGAATAAACGTCTTTTTATCTTCAGTTGATTTCATCTAAGGCTGTGGCTAAAGTCAGTTGTAGCTCTTGTGTTTCTGTTTGCTGAATTTTTGCCATCCTAAATGACTTAAATGTCCAAATATTTTTGGGGCCACATTATAATTTAGCCTATATTTTATTTAGAACCTCAGAAAAATATAATGATACAATGCCCCGAAATTTGAATTCAGATATGTTTTATAAAATATATTTACATAATTATGTTCTGTCACTGTAAAGAAAGGTAATTTTGCTTTACATAATATTAGCTGATTAATATTTCAAGTTCTTCAGTTGGTGGTAGCTATACTTTTACTAACAGCAGAGGGCGACATGGTAAAAGCTACTGTATACTGTGAACTAGTGAAATAGCACTTCAACAGTATTCACTACATCTGGTACATGCATTTGTCACACAATCACATTGCATGTTTCATTTCAGGTTGTCTTGCTCATCATAAAAGTACTTATTTAGCACTTTAAATCCAATTTTTGTGTAAAAAAAAAAAATGTCCCAATTTTAGGAAGCCAGATTAAATAAGGAATCAGGAAAAATATATTAAAGATCATAGCTACAGTGTACAAGTCTTCTATGCATACAGCAATAGTAATAGTAGTAGTAAGAGTAGTTAGCAATAGTAAGAGTAAGTTAGTGTCAGGGTTCTGTCACTTCGGTCTGTTTATCAGAGCTTGTGTTTTCCTGGCTGCATGCTTTCTTGTTGTCTTGTTTGTTGTGAGCGCATGGCTTGTCCAGTGTTTCCTTGTGCCATGTGCTCTCATGTCTATTGTCTTAACCCCACCCATCTTGTTACCTGATTATTGATTAATTTGCCCAACATGTTCTCCCTCGTTACCTGCCTTGTTTGCTACCCTATTTATGCTCCTTGTGTTTGCAGTCCTGTGCTAGTTAGTCAAGTCAGTCTATCTTCTTTTCCCCCTTGGGGTAGTTTTTGTTTGTGTTTTGTTTTATTTTTTATTTCTAATAAAAGCCCTTCATTCCTATGATTGAGTCCTCGCTCCTTTCATCAACCCAAACCCTGACAGAACGAACTGGTCATAATGAGGACTCAGTGGAAAAAGGGCTTGTGCCATCCACTAGCCTCCACTCACTCCAGCCACCTCTACAAACGCATTCTCCAATTCAAGGCCTTGAACTCCCTTTGTCAACAGGGGACTGACTTGAGGGAGTTTGCCTTGGAATTCAGCAGTACTGCAGAGGGACTGGTTTAATGATGCAGCTCTCAAGGATATTAATTATGGCCTTGATGAGCCCCTCAACTGGTAGAGAATGAGAAGGCTGGATCACCTGACCTTTGGGGCATTTGTGGAACATACCAGGGAAAGAATGCAGCTCCCCAGAGGTGGTCGTGAATTCTGCAGCTCCCCCAGAGGCAGCAAGCCCCATTCCGCTGCCTCCTCGACGCAAGCAGAGGAAGAGAAAGAAGGCTTCCTTCGTCTCCCTGCTTTCTCCGATATGGCCACGGAGGTCATCCCCAAGCATCTTGCCCTGCTGGCTCCACCCTTGCTGCCTGTCAAGCCGGCTTTGCCCAAACTCCTGGCTCCGCCCTGGCCCTCTGCCAGGACTCCAGATCTGCTAGAGCCCGCCTGGACTGGCTGTGCCAGTTCGTTTTCTAAAGGCAGGAACACACCAAGCTGACGGTCGGCCGTCAGGCAGTTGTTCATCGGCCGACTAAGTTTTCTCAGTGTGTTCCGCACTGTCGGCTGAAGTTGGTCCTCGTCAGCTTTTTTCCGGCCGATTCAACATGTTGAATCAGCGTCGGAGGTCGTCGGGCCATCTGATCATTCTGATTGGCTGTTCAGCTACTGCCACCTGCTGGTACGGAAAGGCATTTCATCTTATACAGGAGCAGAACGGACGTGCTGCTTGGCCGTCAAGCATCGGTTTGGTGTGTCAGGGCAACTTTGGACCCAGACGCTGCCGACGTGAACCCGCAGTCTGCTTTTGTCGCCACTAGTTTGTCGGCGTCGGCTTGGTGTGTTCCTGCCTTAAGGTTTCCTGTTGTGTGGTTCCAGTCAAATCCAGTCTAAATAACCATTTTTCCAGAATAAAGAACCTTTTGTGCACTGAAAATGTTCCATGGATGTTTAAAGGTTCTTAATGGAACAGTCAATGTTAATAAAGAACCTTGATTTTAAGAGTATATTAACGGAAAACCAGTAAAATCAACACCTGAGTTGTTTAAGAAGTGTTTTGTGTTATGTCATGTGCCTTTACATTTCAGGTTTGCTAAAAGCAGGGCCTGACAAACTTTGATAACCTTCCCACATATTCCCACCCTTCACAGAACACTGTTTATCAGGTTTTAGGCTATAAATCAACTTGAGTTTGATAAATCAACTTGCAGTTGCATGTCCACTCTGTTCATACTACCCAACCATGGACTTTGTTTTGAAATGTGTGGGAAAAGTTATTTGAATCAAGCGTAGGTTTAAGGGCAAAGTTGACCCACCCACGACGAACAAGCATGGTATGCTTTTTACGTGCCGCGAGCACGCAGGTGTAGATCTCGTGATAGCAAATGCTTTGATTTTTTTCAGACGATTACAAAGCGTCAATTTTTTTTATTTTTTTATTTTTTTACTGGTTGTATTAAGTGTCTGGAGTTTGTTGCCTAGCAGCCTGAAAGTGTCTCCTGATTGGTTGATAGCTCGCACTCTCTCCTCTCTAGCGCGTTAAAAAAAGGTGCACGAGAGCGCTTCAGTACTGTTCCGAACTCTCATGAACCTGTGAAACCTTGAGCTGCATCAGTTCTTCACTGTGAACATTTCGGATTTGAACATGACAAGACGCTTGCATTATGTTCTTCAGTTTATCGACAGTGGATCGACATCTTTTAAAGTGGGAACAGAGTAAAGAGACAGATGGATCCAGCTCACCTCACACAGGCGCGCGAGCTTTCAGTGTAGGCTTATAGGCTGAAGGTGGGTGTCCAGAGTTACTGGTATTCCAGTATAATGTCCTTTCTTTTGTATTTTTAGATATTTAATTGGTGTTTTATGTTGCATTAGTTTATGACTAATTTAAATAAAGCCTATTTAAGTATTCATTTATTTTAAACTAATTTTATTTCGTCTTCAGAGAGCGCATTCACTGTCTATCCGACACTAAATAAGAAGATGAACCTAAATAGTAAAATAATTTAAAGATTGAGAGATTGACATTAGTTGAATTTGATAAGATATTAATTTGTTGTTGTTACTAGCTACTTTGGATCCACAAAACCTCTTCCTTATTCCCCACTGAACAGTCTCTCGTATGGCAGCAATCGGACGTATTTGCATGCAGAGAAGACAATGCTTTCTTTTCTTTTCATCATAAATTACTATGTTGTTAAGGATGTAAACAGGACAAACACTCTTTCTAAGTTTACACTGTAAAAAATATTAACCTAAAATCAGTTATCCAAAAATGGTAACATCTGCATTGACTCAGAAATACAATTTAACCTGAATATATTTGGAATGCTCATACACCAAGTATTTTTAAGGATCAGATTATAAGTATAAACCGTGCTTGCCTTCACTTTTTACAGTGTAGCAGGGATTTTTTATTGACAGTGGGTTTCCTTAAATTTAGTAAATAAAAATATTTAAAAAATATAATTAAATTAAATGGATTGTTCCCTTTTGAAAGGTATTCTCAGTCTCCACATTGTGCTCAGACCTCTTTAGTGTCATCCCATGGGATCTTGTTAAAAATGTAGGCTTTAAAATGACCATCATGACAATATTACAGAAGAGCTTACCAAAGAGAATTAATGATTACAAGAATAGTACCATTAGTTCAATTAATTAGACGGGCCAGCTAAAATATTTAAATCTCAACGCAGCTTTGAAGAAGTAGGACATTGCCAAAGGCTTCTTCTCCCTCCCACCGTGTCTGATGTCTGCCAGTGATGGTGTAAATGAGAGAAAAAAAAATCATTAAGGGAATTTGCTCATTCAATACACAGAGCTTTCAATAAGTTAGTATTACACATATCCTACTGTACACAGAATATCCAAACTGACTTTTTATTTCTATTAAAGTGTATAGGAATAGTAAAGCAGATAAAGCATTGTAATGTGTTATATAAAACACAAACCTAGCGCTTCACACTACAGCTAACTCTACAGTTTAAACCCAAAGACCACTTTTAACCGTGGGTTATGAAACTTTCCTTTCGAGGCGTCAAAGTGAAACAACATGCTGCTTGAATGTAATGGTAAGTTGTTGTTGTTTTTTTAACTCAATGTTTTCCTTATTAAATATTCACATGTTTTGAACAATTGCTGAAACTTTCAAAACTGAAGCTCCAGCATCTGAAATTGAGATGAATTGAGATGGCAAAAGCATTAACTGGAGTGATGCAGAGACTGTATGTTTCCAAAGATTTAAAGAGATAGTTCACCCAAAAATTAAAAAAATTCTGTCATCATTTACTCACCCTCATGTCATTCCAAACCTGTATTAACTTTCTTCTGCAGAACACAAAGAAGATATTTTGAAAAATGTTTCACGTTTTTGTACGTACAATGAAAGTCAATGGGGTCCAAAACAAAACACTGACTTTCATTGAGATTTCAATATTTTATTGTTTTAAATATTTTACGTTTAAAATACTACCATTTTAAATATTTAAATATATTTTAAATATTATATTTTAATATTTCAAAATATCTTCTTTTGTGTTCCACAAAATAAACATACAGGTTTGGAAAGACATGAGGGTGAGTACATGATGACAGAATTTTCATTTTTGGGTGCGCTTACTCTTTGAGATAACCAGATATATTTCTCATTGTGTGTGGTATTATTATAAATGTGAAAAAAGAGAACATTATTCAGTGATTCACAAATGTAGCTACAGTGTGCAATCTTAAAACCTGGCTACTCATAAATATTTACTAAACCATGATAAGGTAAGAACAGTGTAAAACATGGAACATGATAACCCAGGTTAATTGTGTGAAAAGATCAAATATGTCTCATTTTTATTATAACTTTAGACCAGCAGCCAAATCCCAATTATTACTGATACTTCTCTTTTCAGTCTGTCATACTAATGCACTTTAAATGTCCTCCTTTGGATCTCTCAGGGCTCAACATTACCCAGAACACCATGATCATGGATTCATCAAGTCCGGCAGAGTTCTACGAGGACAACGCTTCACTGCTGTCCTTAGACTCCAGCGTATTCTTCAGCGAGCCCGCACTGCCGAGTGACGATCCACTGGATTTCTTCATTATAAATGTCGGAGGCAGCCGCTATATCCTCTCTCAGGAACTGTTGGCCTCTCACCCAGAAACTCGCCTGGGCAAGCTGGCCCTCTCCAATCGAGACTCTGCTTTAGACCTGTGCGACGATGCAGATTTCTTGGAGAACGAGTTCTTCTTTGACCGCAACTCACAGACCTTCCAGTACATCATGAACTTCTACAAGACAGGTCACTTACATGTGCGAGAGGAGCTATGCGTGATCTCGTTCCTTCAGGAGATCGAGTACTGGGGCATCGATGAGCTCCGCATAGACAGCTGTTGCAGGGATAAGTACTACCGCCGGAAGGAGATGAAAGAGACGTTGGATGTTAGTAATGAAGCTGAGATAATGGACAATGAGGAGGAGGACTTCACCGGAGCTTTGTGTCAGGACTTACGTCAGCGCCTCTGGGACCTCATGGAGAAGCCGGAGTCCTCCAAGGCGGCCAAGACTTTTGGGACGCTGTCCATGTTCTTTTTGGTGGTGTCCATCGTGAACATGGCTTTGATTTCGCTGGACTTCACTATACTTGGTGCACCTATCATCTTGGATGTTCTTGAGTACATTTGTATTATTTGGTTCACCGGTGAGCTGGTACTCAGGTTCATGTGTGTCAGAGATAAGTGTAAGTTCAGCAGGAGTGTGGTGAATATCATTGACCTGCTGGCTATTCTGCCCTTCTATGTGACTCTGGCTGTGGAAAGCCTTCATGGAGAATCTACGGAGCTGGAGAACGTTGGACGGGTAGTTCAGGTGCTGCGGCTAATGAGGTCACTCAGGATGCTTAAACTTGGCCGACACTCCACAGGTGACATATCTATTGAAACATATATAATAATTATACAATACCCGTTCAAAGGTTTGAGGTCGGTAAGATTTTTTAATGTTTTGAAAGAAGTCTCTTATTCTCACCAAGGCTGCATTTATTTGATTAAAAATACAGTAAAAACCGTAATAATGTGAAATATTATTACAATTTAGAATAACTGTTTTCTATTTTAATATATTTTATAATATAATTTATTCCTGTGATCGTAAAGCTGAATTTTCAGCATCATTACTCCAGTCTTCAGTGTCACATGATCCTTCAGAAATCATTCTAACATGCTGATTTGGTGCCCAAGAAACATTTCTTATCATTAATGTTGAAAACAGATTAATAATTTTGAGACAACCAAGATGCTTTTTTTTTCAGGATTCTTTGATGAATAGAAATTTTGAAAGAATAGCATTTATTTGAAATAGATTTTTTTTGTAGCATTATAAATGTCTTTACTGTCACATCTGATCAATTTAATGTATCCTTGCTGAATAAAAAGTATTGATTTGTTTAAGAAACATATCTTACGGACCCCAAACCTTTAAAAAGTAGTGCACCTTTTTGTAATTATTAAAGAAAAAAATACAAATACACTCTTTGTATGAGGAACAGACTGAAATTGATGTAATTTATTGAAAGTATTTAAACATGGTGCATCAGGCACCACACCAGGTTTGGCATTGGTACTCTCAAATAACTTAACTGACCAGTTTGAAAATATGTATCCATAAACATTTATTGACACAGCATAAGGCAAGATTTTCGTCCAATAAATGCTAAAATTTTAGCCTGTTTCTCACATGAAGCATTATATGCTGTCAGAGTAGGCTACATGACTTTAGCTAGAATGTTAGCAAAAGCAAGCAAAAATTACACAATCAACAAGGAAAATGTTGGTAAAATAAAAAGAAATTCAGACCATTACATTTAAAAACAGGTTTAACTGTTGCCTTAAATGAAAGTAAAATCGAAGTGGTCCTAAAGTTGAAACCTGTACTGAACATTTTGAATTTATTTATTAATGAATATGAAGAAAATTTAGCTGAAGCTCTGAAAACATATAAAATCAAGTAGAAATGGGAGCATATTTTTGAGACTTACTCTCAGACAAACACATATTTTTACAGCATACTATTCAGCAGTCCACCTGAACATTTGGGCATTTTAACACTCTGTCCTGGTGGACTACTATCATGGGGAATAAAATAATTCATGGAGATGTCAGTCTATTTTGGGGAGAGTGAGCAAATTTATTCATCCATTCATATTTTGACAGTATCCCAGAGAGACTTAGAGGAAGATCCATAGACACACAAACAGTTACTGAGCACAGACTTGTGGATTAGATCTTGAATTTTTTTTTTTTTTTTTTTTTTTTTTGAAGGAAAGAATCTCTTTCTAAGATGCAGCCACAAAAGCATGAATAATTAAACAACATGATATGCAAGAGCTAATAAAAGAGGATACAGTTAGGGAATTTGGTGGGACCAGGGCTTATCATGCTAACTTCCATATGTAAATGTAATGTAAGAAAAAATATGTAATCCTTTGGTTGGGAATTAATTCCAAAAGTTATTTTTTTAAAGGAGGTAAAGCAATATATTTTATTTTGTGGCTAAATAGCAGACTGCACTTTTTTTCACAGGGTCTCTAATTCTGTTTAGATTTAACACATTTCTATTCAGATAATGTCAGCTCTGTTCTCAGGATAAATATCTGAAGTAAACACAGACAGATAATCCACCAAGGCAACAGCAGAGCCTGTTTTCATATCCGTCACATTTTAATAATGGGGTCTCTCTCGTCTGCGGCATTCTCTGCCCCTCTGAAGGTGTTTAATCTCCGTAGTAGCTAATCAGAAGACACAAAACAAATGAAATGAAGTCAGACAGACGGTCCCAATAGCCGTAAACATCAAAAACTAACTGCGTTCATACAAAACTTTGATACATTAGTCAAGATGAGAATGGAAATGACTAGAAAAATAATTCAATATCAAGGTTTCGAGAGTTCCAAAGTGCATTTCCATTTTCTTAAAATAGAAGCCTAGTTCTTCCCTGGCACTCATGTTGACTCCAACATCTCAGACGTGGGTCAAGGGCCCATGAATGCCAGCGTGTTAATGACAAAATACGGTTTCTACTTCTAAAAATAAAAGGACATGCTTTGATACGCACAATAAGTAGGCTAGGTGTCGACTTTAGATGCTTGATGTTCTTTCTGTAAATGTATTCAGCGAGGCAGCTAAAAAAAGAATAAATAAAGCATTTCTCTGGATGCCGTGCCATTTTGGAGTGAGAAAGTGTAGCAGCTGTTCTTAGGTGTCTATATTTAAAGGCTAGAATCTCTTGGATGATTTAATTTCTGTTATATTACTTCTTGACTGATCCTTTGCGGTAAGATTCACACACTGGCAGATGAAAATTCAGAGGTTTATTTTATATATATATATATATATAAAGGAAGTTTTGGTTCTGTGGGATCTAACAAGTATAAACTGGCAAAATGTACAGATTGAATTCAAAAGGCTGACCCTCTGACAGCTAGACCAACACTAGAGCAATATTACTACATAAAATGCAGGCACTGACTTTTGAATCTACATTAAAATAGTACTTCTAGAGAGGATATCTATAGCCATCCTTTAAAGTTTTAACTTGTTTGCATACGAAAATCTTTTGGACACATTTTCATTCATTGCTAAGAGAAATTCATTATCTCTGCACCAGAAATAAAATCATGAGGTCACTGATTCAAATTCTATGAACAGCATCTTATATGGTAGTAGGTACAGAAGTAATGATTTGGCATGCAAATTGTTCAGTAATCAGTGACTACACTTCAGCTGGTCATTGGCAAATGGGGTCAAAGATGAAATTGTAATCATGTTAAAAAGAGTGACACAATATAACACATGCCGTAACTTGATTCTTTGTTGCATAGAGTTCGATGCATTGGGGAATGTTGACATTAATTACACAAATTACCTGAATGTGCCATAATGATTTTCCTTCCCTAATTATTTGAGAGGCGTCTCCTTGTTCATGCTATTGTTCTAAGGTTAAAAGTAATTAAGTAATTAGGTTAAATGCTTGTAGTATTCTCTTGGTGTGCAGTGATGATTTCTGCAAATTTAACACATTTATTTAGTGCATTAAATTATGACATGTTAAAAATGATTAGAAAAATATTAAGTATTAAAAAATACTTTTTACATTGAATTATTTGCTATTCATTTGATTATTTAATCAGAATATTATGCAATTAATTGAGCCCTAACATACAATTTATATTAATCTATAAATCTATTAATTTATATTAGCCTGAAGGCCTGTGCGCATCTGTTTGACTGACTTTCTTCTGTTGAACACAAAAAAAGGTATTTTGAAAAATATTGGTAACAGAACAGTTTTGGTTCCCATTGACTTCCATTGTATGGACAAAAAATATAGGGGAACCAAAACTGTTCCATTACCAATATTCTTCAAAATATCTTCTTTTGTGTTCAGCAGAAGAAAGAAATGCATACAGGTTTGGAACGACATGAGGGTGAGTAAATGATTTCATTTTTGGGTTGACTATCCATTTAATGCATCTGTTCAGACGGACACGAATATTCGTTTTTTCTGAACGGCTATTTAAAGACATGCAAATATTGTTTGATTTCTTTCTTTTCCATGACAAGCATGACAGAAATTTGTGTTAACGGGCCTTTAGATTAAGGAACTTTATCTTCTTTTTGTGTTCCTCATCAGGTCTCAAGTCTTTGGGCATGACGATCGCCCAGTGCTACGAGGAAGTTGGCCTCCTGATGCTGTTCCTTTCTGTGGGCATCTCCATCTTCGCCACAGTGGAATACGCCATCGAACACGACATGCCGGAGACCACTTTCACCAACGTGCCCAGTGCCTGGTGGTGGGCCACCACGTCCATGACCACAGTGGGGTACGGAGACATCCGTCCAGATACGGCTCTAGGAAAGGTGATGGCCTTCATCTGCATCCTCTCTGGCATTCTCATCCTTGCGCTGCCTATTGCCATCATCAACGATCGTTTCTCTGCCTGCTACTTCACGCTTAAAATGAAGGAAGCGGCGTTGCGGCACGGAGAGGCACTGAAGCGACTGACACGCAGCTCGGCCTCGGATATGTCGGCGATAGGGGTGAACCTGCGGGACGCCTACGCCAGAAGCGTGCTGGAGATGCTGCGGCTGCAGGGGCGAGAGCGAGCCAGCACACGCAGCAGTGCAGGAGATCTCTGGTGGTAACAGTAGGCCTGCAAGCTGCAGGAGAGAGAGAGAGAGGTTTTGTTTTATTTTAAGGAACAGAAAACCTTTAAAGGGGTAATATCATAAGGAATCAAAATTTTCTTGATCTTCATTTTGCCTCAAATTATAATTTACTAAAATCACACTCATGTTTCTGATGTCACGAACCTGCAATTAATTCCTAACTTTGCAATCCTGTAACAATCTAATAAAGCTGTTGCTCATTTTCATACAAATGGGGCATTTCTTAAAGTCACGATGTAACAGAAGTAGCGACAGATACTGGCTGTGTCCGAAAACTTAGGCCTTACTGTTTTATGAGGTATTGACTTTGTAGGCAGCATTTGCGCACAAAGGTACTTCACGAAACTGATTTTGGACAGACTTCTGAGGCAGCATAACAGTTTAATGATCTACAGCAAAATAGAGTGAGCTTTGGTGATAGCTAAGTGAATATTTAATTACTACAATAGTAATTTCTTTATAGAAATGACATCAGAAGTGGAAAACATTGGTTAAAAATGTACATTTAAAAAAAACTGACTACCAACCGCAACTTTCAGACGCCATCTTTATTTTTTGCAGTATGTAATATTGACAGCTAGTGGTTGAAATGGGTTCAAAATATTGGAGAGAGCTGTTTGCCCCGATCCCTCCTCAGACTTGACAGTCACACGGGTTGCCAGATTGAGCACATGAAACACAAACGAGCGCAATTGACAATGGAAGGCGACAAGCCTGACATTGTAAGTTAATTAACTGATTTTTCTGCGTTTTAATATGCCTCTGGATAATGGAGCTTTTTAGCTTTTTGGATGCCGAGGCTTTTTAGGTCGGGAAGAATCTGTGATCTCTGACCCAGTTCGTTTGTTGGCTTTCATGGCTGCAATACGCTGTATTTTGCTGCCTGCCATCTATGCTGCCTTCAAAAATCAATCAGATGAAGGTATCTCAGGAGACAGGAAGTAAAGCTAACAATGGATTCGAATGTGCCTTGATGCCTTCCTTCCTTGGAATGCATCCTCCAAAGGCAGCATTTTTAAGATTTCGGACACAGCCATTTTCTTCCACACTGTGACATACATCCGTGTAAAACGGATTATTAGGACAAAAAAAACAATGTATGGCAGAGACTTGATTCTATCCATCAGTTGTTGATTGGATAAAGGCTGATTTGAATGTGAGCTTGCAGTCGATTGAGAGAAAGAGGTGGGGTTTAAGTAAAAAAAAATGTTGAATATATGTGGGATGAATATAACAATAAGCTCAATAACATGGATTTAGAACATTTATTTTTGATGCAGACTTTAAAGACAGCAACAGTAAAAACAGACCATTTAACAAAGGGTCAAAAAAGGTCATACTGTTATTATAAATTGTAAAAATGTAACAATGACTATAAATTGTTATTGTAATTTTTTTTTCTTTTTTCAAAAAACATGACAACGAACCTCAGGCGGAATTTAAAAAAAACAAACAAACGTATAATAAGACTTCTTTTAAGGTGATGCACGTGATTTATGCACCACTACTGGCAAAAAAACTGAACTGCAAAAATAAAGAATTTACTCAAACAGGTTACCCAAACAGTGTCATTGGTTGGACAACAGTTAGCCCCACCCCAAACCCACACCATTGGTTGAATCAGTGTTGCTATGCTGCTCAAAACAACCATAGCCATTCTGAAAGCAGCACAAAGCCAAAGTGTTTACACGTTTTGACTGAATCAACCTACAAATGACTTTAAGCACATTAATGCACATTGAGAAGTATTCTAGGAGAAGTATTTTAACATGAAATTACGCATCAAAATGATTTTTCAAAATTGCTACATGTCTGTTCTGTTTATATTTGTGCAACTCATTGATTGTTTGTAATGTAAGTAGTTTTTACTGTTCCATCTGAAGACATGTAATAAAATCTTTGTCTCAATTTTCCCGTTTGAGTTGAGTTTTTAAGCAGACTTTTTGGGTTACATTTACATCAGAACAACACTTTTTCCTGTGCATATTCCCTAAGACTTGTTGAACCTTTTAAAATATATCACAAATGGCCTGAAGAATACAATGACATTGTAAGACCAACAGGTCTGCTCAAAGATGCATGGCTTATTTGACACATTGCTCTGTAACAGTTGCAGCTAGACATTCAGAGCTTAAAAGCTTAGAGAGAATCAGGCGCTCCACTGGGCACAGCTAGACAGTAACAATGATTTGCACTACATGAATATGTTATTATATGACAAGATAGGACATGTACATGGATAAATAACAAAATTCAGTGAAATTTATCATAAGAAAATAGAAGGAATAAGCTTTCATTCAGATCCCAGGCTTATTTATTTCCAAGTAACTAATCCTGCTTTGTTTGTGCTAGAGAAATTAATGATTTAATATTTTTTGTGGCTGTGCTATTACTTTTCTTAGTGATGAATGGGTGAAAAAGATTTTTGCATAGGGGGAAATATGTACAATTTTAGGCTGAAATTAATCAATCAACGAAAAGCCTCCGTGTCTGTGGAAAAAAAAAGACATTACCAGGTTTGCTTTCCTAATAAATCCACTGAATCCAAGCTGAATGCTAAATCCACAGCCTGGAGATATGTCGGATTTGTGCTATTTCTATCTCTTGTGCCTTCTGAAAACTTTCCAACTGAACAAGAATGCCTCCTCTTAATCTCTTACCAAATATCAGACTATGAAAGTGAAGTCCTTAAATGGTGCTTTTGGTTTTTCTAACAGCAGATTGTTCTTCCTGTTCCCAGGACATTTAAGGGATACTGGCTCAAACCCCTGAGTGTTGAAGATATTTAGATACTTTAAGGAAGTTTAAACTCTGCTGTAACCATCTAAATCAGGGGTGTTCAATCCTGCTCCTGGAGGGCCAGTGTCCTGCAGAGTTTAGCTCCAACCCCAATTAAACACACCTGAACCAGCTAATGGAGGTTTTTAGGCATACGGGAAACTTCCAGGCAGGTGTGTTTTGGTAAGTTGGAGCTAAACTCTGCAGGACACTGGCCCTCCAGGACCGAGTTTGGACACCCCTGATCTAAATGCTAAAAATAATGACAACCGTTGTGATTAGTGCAAGATTTAATAATGAAACAAACTCACTGAGTGCAAAGCATGCGTCCTGTCGTCCTGTTTCTGTCATTAGTGTATCGTTTTTAGCTGGAAATCTGCAGGACCTGCAAAATTTTTTTAGAAACATCACTCTCTTCCTTTAGAGGTTGTCCTAGATTTTAATGAAATGTACAGCAGATACAAAATTTCTTTGACTTTGCATCCTAAGTGAAGTGAGAGAAAAATAAAAAAGTGGTTTTGCTTGGACCTGCAGTTTCTGTATATACAAAAAGATATGAGCATGAGAGTTTCATTCTTCATTCTTCAAGGTATAACTACATTCATAAAATTCAAATTGATTTGATTCAGAGGAAAACAGCACTCTGCATGCCCTGGTTGAGCTATATATAGTGTGCATCTGAATGCGTTTGATCTACAGATGAGGGCTGTGTCTATTCCCTAGGTGACTGACGCCCCCCCAACCTGTCTTCCTGGCACCAGAAATTCAGATGCTAGTCCAAGGGGCCCATGTGTAATTAAAGTGCACTGTCTGTCCAGTTGCATTTGTGAGTGTGTGTATAGTTCTTTGTGCATGCATGCATGCTGAAAGAAAAGGGACAAGGCAAAAGATAGGAGACACAAATAAGACCTAAGGGGAAGTCAACGGTTAAAGGGGTTTACAGTTACTGACTCTGATTCAGAAAGTTATCAGCCGGAATATTTTCCGGGTCAAAGTGTATTATGATTTAAAACAAAAGAAAAAAGAAGAAAGAAAAAAAGAAATATCTACCTGTCAAAAGTTTGAAACCATTAAATTTTTTAATGTTTTTGAAAGAAGTCTCCTAACCAGACAAGATAAGATTCCAGCGACGAGCTAGGCGCGACGCCACAATGAGAAGCGATAAAATCAATCAAAAACCACAGCCAATCAGAAGAGAGTGTGGGCGGGCTCTCTCGGCAATAGTACAGCAGACACAATGAAATGGGCAAGTTACATAGTAAAATTCATAAATATTACATCATTTAAACATTATTTAAAGTACATACGGAGTGACTGAACCAATCTTTGTCATAGAATACACTTGTTTGTTCACACTGAGTTGACCGTTTGAACGTTCTCGTGCCCATTTATTTATCTTCAAGATCTGAGGTGAATTAGCCAGTGTTGTTTTCATTACAGCTAAAAAGCTGGGAACACAGAATGATATTCACACTCAGATTATACGCCTTTAACATTAAATAAAGCACATAAACTGTACCTGATATTATCATTGCCATACTTTGTGTTGCTGTTTCAGCGGCTGGTAAGGACAAAAACTCAGATTAACATGGAAAAGATACCTTTTATCGCGTGTCGCGGCGTCGCGTCGCGTCTGGGGCTCACCAAGCCTGCATTTATTTAATCAAAAATACAGTAAAAACAGTAATATTGTGAAATATCATTACAATTTAAAATATTTTTTTTCTATTTTAATAAATTTAAAAATATAATTTACTCCTGTGATGTGATGGCAAAGCTGAATTTTCAGTATCATTACTTCAGTATTCAGTGTCACATGATCCTTCAGAAATCATTCTAATATGCTGATTTGCTGCTCAAAGAAACATGTCTTAAGAGACTCCTTTCAAAAGCATTAAACTTACTGACCCCAAACATTTCAACAGTAGTGTATTTAAAGCTGTAGAACATGCTTAAAGGTCAAAGATGAAAGTTTGTGACTGGTTTGTCAAATATAATTAATTTGTGAAAGACAATTTTATTGGTTGCTAATTCTTTACTAAAAATAGGTCATGCATGACCTGCAAATAATATAAGAATTAATCAAACAGCATGCAGTTATCTACAGCTTTGTGTTCCTTGTGATACATCACACAGACCAGCTCTTCGTAAACTACTTATCACTTTACAGAAAAACTATTTTGACTCATGGGCAAAACATCAGTGTTCACGAAGGAAGCATTAACTGTGTTTTCCAAATGCTGCTCTTCCAGTCACACAAGCTCCTTAAAGGCTTTCAATGTGCCAACACTACAGCTCACCGTGGAAAGCACAGAAGCAGACGTCTTTTAATAAGAGAAGCACTTCCTGAGACTATTTTGACTGAGCACAGAATAATGTCTGGAACAACTTTCAGCAGCAGTCGAGCAATTTTTAAATCACATCCATAGGAAACACTAACCAAATCCCCATAGTAACCAACATGTGAAAAGTGTGTCTGAACAATATTTTAGTAATAAACACTATACTTATAATACTTATAACAATTACTTATAATATATATATACTTATAATAATTACTATACTACTACAGTTTTACATAAAAAAAAAAAAGTATGACTCCTTAGCTGTACAAAACTCATCACCTCAATGCTAGGGTGTTGTAGGTAGTTGCCAGGGTGTTGCTATGCTATTTACAAGGTTGCTATAGAGTCTCTAGGGTATTCTGGATGGTTTCTAGGTATTTTCTTACTGGCACGTTAAAGTCGTGATGAAACAGAAGTAGCTACAGATCTTTTCTTCTGTATTGTGTCTTACATCTGAGTGTAACAGGATATGGGGAAAATGTAGGGTGCGGGACTTGGTTCTATGCATTGGTTTTGACTGGATTTTGAAATGTGGGCACTGGACTAAAAAATGGAGGCTGATGAACTGGAGCTTGTGGCGGCAGAATTTAAGCAGACTAAATGATTGGACAAGTCCTGCATGTCACCAGAGAAAATCTGTCGTTTTCACCAGAAGATCCAGTTATGATACTTTGATTTAACATTATGAGGTCAAAACGTTTTTTTTAATTTTTTTTATGAAACATATGCTGAATTGTTAATAATAAGAGATATAACACACAATCAGAAAATAGGGTGAATTTAAAAAGAACCCATCCCAGTCTCTACAATATTCTGATCTCTAGATATGGCTACAACTATTAGGCACTCAGCTAAGTGTTAGAAAATCATCCGTTCACCTGGTTAATGGGAAATCCTTCCTTTGAAGCCAAGGACACTGGTCAAGCTGTTCTCTTTCCCAATGAGACCTGAGAGTGGTGATGAAAAATGAGTGCTAAACTGACTCGTGATTCCAGGAGGTTTCTCACAACTAGGTCAGGGCACCTGGGGAGGGGTAAGGGCTGTTCCTGAGAGACAGACGAGCGTGATCTTAGAACAAAGACTAGAAAAGACAGACTGTTTGTAAAGATATTAAATTCCTCAATATTTCACTGCTGGTGGTGTATAGGTTTAATTTAAATCAATATCATCAATACAAAAGGTCCTTATTCATATCAAAATAGTATGGTGAAGTCTGACCCCCTTGGATTCCCATGTAATTTGAGCAGAGCTCTTGAGGCATGATATGAAAGAGCCTCTCATCTGAAAGTCCTATTTTTGTCCAATCAACCACTACATCATGACATTCGGCAATCTAATAGAATGTAAAATATAGCTCTCCTGTCTCTTTGCATATTGCGCTCACTAAACAAATTGTCCTTTGGTTCACTTATCTTAATGGCTGATGATCTTGTTGTCATCGATCTGCCGTGTTTGAGCAATTACCCCAATGATCATCCTTAACCAGTTGCACTAAAATGGATTTCACATCATCCATGTAGAAGGGCACACAAGCTGGATCGTCAAGGATAAATGATCTGTATTTGTATGTAAAGCAGTTTTCCTAGTTGCAACCACAGTATTGTGCTCTTTGACTTTTAACTCCAACCTCCCTCTCTGATATGAACAAGCCCAGGGCAATGCAGTTGGACGCCCCCACGGTCTTTTGGAGCACAAAAACGGACAGGCAACATTTTGTGAGGATGTAGGACTGTGTTTCGAGGATGGTGGTGAGCAACACTATGGTACTTCAGTGATCTACATTTAAATGTTTTTAGTCATTTTTATCCAAAGCAACTTAAAAATGCATTCTATCTATCTATCTATCTATCTATCTATCTATCTGAGTAACTTATATACAGTTTTTCTTTTTACAATCGCTAGGACCCATTTCTCAATACTTGGGTCACTTTTTCAAAAATTATCACACAGTTCTCCTTACAAACTTTTAGCTTGGCGCAGCAGTTCATTTCTACGGAGCCCCGCACATAACATGCAAGAAAAACAATTAAATCGTGCGCACGATTTACTATTTCGTTCCCTCGATTTATAAATCATGCGCATGATTTATAAATCAAGGGAACGAAATAGTAAATTGTGCGCACGTTTTAGTAAATCGAGGGAAAGCCTACAATTTTTTTCCTGCATGTCATGTCTGGGGCTCCATACATTTCAAAATGCATTAAAAATACAAAAAAAAAAAAAAAAAAAAAACCTCGTACAAATGAAGTCCTTCTTCCATAACACTAGCAAAGGTTGTCACTGAACAAGCCCACTTTTTTATTAACAACAAGTTGCACCCTTTTGTAGATGGTAGATTGGTTTTACAGACCTTAAAGATAGATAGATAGACAAATTTCATTTAAATATATTTCATTGATTTTATACATTTTTATATAAAATTAAATAAATGAAATATGTGTATAAATTTAAAAAAGTTTCTATTCCTTTCATTTCAATTCAAAATCATGTTGTGTTTGATCCAATTCAGTTAAAATTCCAGCTACTACCTATTTTTTTTTTTTAATCCAACTAATAATTAAATGCAAGCTCATGTTTAAATTCAGATTTTTTTCCAACCCTGCAATCTATGCATCTACCTTTCCAACACCTGAGTGAAATATTAGAAACAGTCTTGCGGCAGGACAGCAGCAAAGTCAAAATGGAGGCCAGGTGAAGACCTTAAAGTAAATACAAGTGAAGAATGTGCAAGAAAGCCTAAGGCAGACATGCAAACAAATCACAGCTGGGACACATGAGTAGGACAAGGCCACTGGAAACCAAGGATGTGCTTATTATAGCTGTATGAAAAATCTTGAATATCTAAGTATTTGAATCTGCCGAGATCACGTCATTGTGCAATGACCTTAAAATATGCAAACGAAAAATTCATGTTGGAGAACTGCTGATGTTTCACCCAAGGTGCAAGTCTTTTGGCCTTTGGATCATTTCAGTTGTATAACTTATCTTTTTCAGCTGTACAGTTTTTAAAAAAAAGAAAGATTCCTTTGATTAAATAATGATTTGCCTGTGCACAAGTCTTTGATCTCAGACTTCAAACATTTGGTTTTTAAACAGTCAGTCTTTAAGGAAAACTCACTTTTAGATAGTTTAAGCCTTTACAGAAGCACGCTCACTCAGGGACAGTTTCCAGTGCATGAAATTGGTAAAAAATTGCTTCATTTTTTCATATTTTAAACAGTCAGTGTTCCACAGACAGCTAAAATTGGACTCCTGCCTGTAGGGTGAGTGGGAGGAAGCTTTATGCATCTGAAGTCAACCTGTTGGTGCTAATGGCTGCCCCTGTTTTATGACAGGACTGATAAACTGAGTTTAGTGTATCAACTAGTTTGCCCAAGGACTATCCTTGGCCTTAACCGTGGCCCATCCAATTCCATAAAATTATTTTCACAAGGTCAGAGAGAAATGCATAACTGGGACAATCATCTGTTTAAGCGTCTGCACAAGCATATCTTCAGCATTGCATTAATATCCTGTACTTTAATACAGACAGATGCAGTGTTTAAGTGAAGCCCTTCAGCAGGACCTCAGAGTGAGAGTATGTTTCAATTTAGCAACACTTTGGTCTTTTTGCGGACCTGTGATGGTGGATTAAACTGCTATTTACAGCACTTCCTGCAACGGTTCAAACATTAGTGCTACTTATGTAGCTCAAGAGAAGATCTGATATTTTTCTCTTTTCTGTGTCAGTGGGAGGAATATGTTATCCCATATTTGAAGCAGAACTGTGTCAGAAAACATTAAAACATTTGCTTGTACGCCAAAGATTTTTCTTGATACTCTCCACATGTAAAAGGTGAAAGAGGGTTTGTTTTGTTTCTGGTGAAGCTGACTGACAGTTTGCTGTCATATTTGGAGAGCAAAGGCAAGCATGTACATAGAGTTGATAAAATATTCAACATTTTGAAATGGCACAGTAAACAGAGTAAGTTTAGTAGAAGTGTGTTCTTAGACAGATAATGTCTACACATTAGCTCGGTTCCCAAAATAGTAAGGGTAAAATAATTATAATGGTAAAATAAGCATAAATATACAGCACACAAATATTAATGGAAAAGGATGCATTGGGTGCATATGAATTCTCTTTGGAGATCTGGATAATTTTGGAAAAGATTTCCTATCTGTGTGTTTCTGATGTCTTAATATGCAGCTCACTAGGTTTTGGAACAGATATATTGCTTTAAAAATGCAGAAAAGGCTGTTCTCCGAGAAAACAAAACAAAAAACAAGACAAAACGTAATGACATGTTTGAGAGGTAGAATGTTATTTTTCTCCCCAAACACCCAAACTGCATTCAACAAATTATTTCAAAACACTATCTATTTTCACGCTTGGAAAGGTGAAGAGTAATCTCAAACTGTATTATCTTGTCAGACACAAATATTTAAATTCAAACACAAATGTCATGTAATTGCTAATCTGCTGTAACACATGGTGTGAGGGATTTCAGACAGCCTTTAAATACTTGCCAAAAATGCAGCAGTGAGTCACAAGCTCGCCTATGTTTGAAGATGGGATTTTAGGGGGCTGACCATTCATGGATCATCGTGCCAGCCAGAAAAGAGGAAGACAGAATGAAATGGGAGAAAGAATCAAAAAGAGATGGAAAGCTCTGGAAGCCCATTGTGCTGTGCACTTTTCTCTAAGACTGCAATTTTTTAGGATGACAAAAGCAGTAATTCACAAGACTATGAGAAACCTTCTTTCAAAACCAAATGCATTGTTTCTCAAGAGCTTCCCTTACAAAAATGTGGCAGTATGGATGGTAATACTTCAATATACAGGGCAACAAAAAAGTATTTGGACACATAAGTCACACTTAAAAATGTATGTATATCATTGTATTATATAACAAAATACCAAACCAAGAAACATTTATTTTAAAGAAATATAGCACAAACACTTCTTTCAAGCAAAGCATTTCACAAAAAAGAAGTTTGTTAGGGGCAGTTCACAATGGAAGTTTTCCATTCAACTGCTCTACTTTTCCATTGTTTTCCAATGTAAATGCACTAGATGGATGTATTAGACCGTTGCGCTTGCATCACACGTCTTTTGCATTGTCTCGTGCATTCATTCAAATATGCTATGCTCAAGTTAAAAGACTTTTTTTTTTTCATTCTACTGACCAGCAAAAACGTTCTGTGTGAACCAGCCCTTGGGGTTGACATAATACTGGAAAGTGTTTCATCACTTCACAGCTAGGATAAGTTTACCCCCATCCCAGCTGTGAAGATGTGAAGAATATGTAAATTACATTGGATATCATTTGTAATGATACATTTTTTGAAAATGTGTCATCAATGCAAAATACTAAATCAAATATTCTTTGTAAATTTATGCATTTTGAAAATGTAGTTAAATATCTCAATTAAGACAAATTAAATGACAGAGATGCATTTGAATTATACTAGACTTTTAAAAAATAAAGTTCCAAAAAGGGTCTTTTGAAGCGATGCTACATTGAACTATTTTTGTGCCATTGAAGAACATTTCAGTGAACCGTTCTTAAAAGAACATATTTTTTTTTATTTTTTTTGAGTGTAAAGAACATTTTAATAATCTAAAGAATCTTTTTCCACTATAAAGAACCTTTTGTGCATTTGAAAGTTTCTGTTAATTTTAAAGGTTCTTCTTCATGGAACCATCGATGCCAATAAGGATGGTACATATCCAAAATACCCATGTTTAAAATAACTTGATAACGCCATGGTCCTTTTTTGTAATTGTTGTCTTAAAAATGCATAGTAGGAGTGTATCAGTGTACTTTTAAACTAATTCAAGATATGCCATTTGCTTTTCTTCTGCTCACTCATGGTGCTGTCATTAGAGGGCCCTGGTTAATAGGACACTAGAAAGAACAGGCAAAAGAAAAAAAATCTCTAAAGTGTTATCTAAAGCTGAAGTGCCGCCTGTGTGTTTGAATCAGGGCCTAGAGACGACTACCATTTCAATCAAATATTAATGTACCCCTTCAGCTGTATTCATTCACAGCTGCTTTTTTTGGTCACTGGCCACTCTCGTTCTTTTCCCAGGTGTACCCTGATGATGAGGTTAATTATCTCAGCTTTTAGTTACACATTAGTCTTTCGAGTTGTTTGTTCATGTTTCAACTGCTCACAGGTGTGCCCTGAAGTGGCCCTGTAAACCAGTGGGTATCTGATCAGAGAAAATGGTGCCACACAATGGGCACTAATTAGAGAACAGCAGACTGTGTGTGTGTCTGGGTCTGTGTGTGGTTTGCTTTGAAATCAGTGTCTTCCACTTAGCATTCAAAATATATTTGTTTTCTGGTGGGTGCAGATGTAATTTCTTGCGTTTCAAAATGCGAGACGCAGCACAGTGGAATTGAAAATAATAAGAGTCTGGTGGCTAGTTTTAAATGAATAAATATTCTACATAAACATCTTGTAGTCTTGTCTTGTCTTATTTGACATTGTGACTTTAAAACGCGACACTCATGGGCGAGACGCAGCGCGCATGTTTACAGAAAAGCGATTCAAAATCAGCAGTGGAAAGCAAATACGCGTTCTGTATGAACTGCCCCTATTGTTGTTTAAGGGAAACATTATTAATATCAACCAATATCACACAAACAAATAGCCTACTTTGGGAAACAGCGAATTCGAGTGTGACGTTGCTGTTTAATACATAAGAAAAGTCGATACTGAGTAATTTACTCAATGTTACAAATTGTAGGTAAACTTTTGCCAGTTACCCTGTCTGTTTTTACTTCATCAACGACAATATTTCCAAACGAAGTCACTTCAGAATTTATCGTTGCATGTTTCCGAGAAGCACACAAAGTGGTATTTCCTTGCTGACTGTGTTTTTGGACGACTCGGTTGAATCAATGATTTCCTGATTCGCGCATAAAGACTTGCTGGCACCTACTGGCGTAACGATGTAACTGCAGATTGAAAACACTTCTAATGCGCAAACTGAAAGTCTGTATCAGCTAGACTATTCAGATTCGAGGATAGGAACTATTGTTAAACTGCTGTTTAATCAGGGATAGGGTTTTTTCAAGTCACTAAATTTCGCTAAGTTGTTCTGCGCCGTTATGGAACGGACATGAAAGCGTCTTGATGAGAAAAAATCCTATTATCTTTCTAAGCGATTAGCCATATGCTAATAGCCTACAATTTACAAAACAAGAACGACAAAATAAAGATTAACAATGTAACAATGAAGGAGGGACCCAAGTCATTTCTAACTTGGCAGTGCATGCTTGTATTTTCACTTGGGCCAGCCTAGCAACCACACAGAACATTCCAGCAACCATCCAGCACCCTCTAGCAACCGCATAGCAACACATTAAAACATTGCATGCCTGCATTTGGCCAACTTAAGTAAAATGTCCAGCTGCACAACACATCATGAGGAATCAGGAGAGACACCACATGATCTCAAAAGAAAATAACTGTCGGTGTGACTCATTCTTGCCTTCAAAAAAAATTAGCAACACTCTTTTGGTTTGGATCTCGGATCCCCTATTTCATCATCATCACTTTGTGATGTAGGTCAGAATGTAGGACAGAATATGGGAAAAAAAATTCTTATGTAAGGCTTATGTATAATTTTTGAGCCTTGGGTGTTTGTGACATTTGAAGGAACAGCAGAAGCCTCTGGTGGTTGGGGATGTGAGGTAGGTGAGAACTGTGCCATTCCCGTGTGACTTTGAGGATGAGCGGTTTAATTCAGCAGACAATGACAGCTGGTGTGTTGTGCAAAGTTAAATTCTAAATTCTCTGAAGCTGAGCAAAATATGCATGGTGTTTTACAAACAAATGCTGCTGCTAAATCAAAAGCATTATGACTTGATTCATTTGATCAAATACACAAAAGGTTTCCAATGCACAAAAGGTTTTTTTCAGATTATTAAAATATAAGTGCTTTTTCTTATTTACATATTAGAAAAATGTGCTCAAAAATTGTTCATGGAAAGGTTTTTGGGGAACCCAAAATGGTTCTTCTAAGACATCGCTACAAAAAGCTTTATTTTAAAGAGTGTACATTCTCTCTTATCTAGCTCATTGTTTTTTTTACTGGTACCTTGTTCCTCTGAGTAATGTTTTCATTTTCTTGCCTGAACTGGAGACTCTTGAGCTTCTAGCCATCTATCAAAATGTCTATATTCACTATAAACTTTACACTGTCCCACAAATCCCACAAGCCCATTTTACTAGTTTTCTACAATACCTCTTTGAATTGCAAGATGGCGCCAATGACCTATTCTAACTTGTGATAGTATGAAAAAATTGAGACAGACCCATCGGGTGAATGTGATTTCACCAAGTACAACATGTTCCTGATGACAAAGATGTTGATCCTGGAACAACATTCCAATCCACCAATAATATTTGATGGACAAGTTTAGGCTTACAACCAGGGTGAGGTGCTTGAACCTTAATGTTATTCACTTATCATTTCCCTCAGATTTTAGAGATAAGTTATGGGAAGGGTTATGTTTAGGGGTAGGAATAGTGTTAGGAATACATTTTCGGACAGTAATGTTGTTCCAGGATCAACAAAATATGTTAATCCAGGAACATGACTTAGCCTAGCCTACTTGGCAAAATCACAGTGACCCATAGCACAGCATTGTTAAGGACAACGGTGAAACACTTGAATATGTATACTTTTCTACTATAAAGCATATGTAAAGTATGTGTAGTATTCAACAAACAAGTGAAAAATATTTGGATAACTGTATCCACTGAGATTCCGAACTCTGCTACTACTGGACACTTTGCTATCTCAAAAATGAAAAAATGCTGGCAATCTGTGTGCTCTTTTTATAATTTAAAGTGTTTTGGTACCAAGAATGTTGTTCTTTGTTGTTACATTGCACATGTTTAACAGCAATGTACCTTGTTTTTGCAATTTGTGGTAGTACATCAGATCAAAGAATAATAGTAACATGGAGGATGTAGTTTGTCCGGTAATGTATTCATACTACATAATGGTCTGGAAATATGATCTTCATCGAATTCAGTAGGCCTACTCTGATTCTGTGAAAATATTTTCAATCCAGTTATACAGTTAAGCGGTTATAATAACTTAATATAATTACTTAATATCATTATTTATTTAATAAAAATGGCAAAGCAAAATAAAAACAAAACTGCTAACATTTTAATTAAAAACTGAAAATATAAAAATAAAAGCTCATTTAAAATATTAATAAATACTATAATAGCAAATAAATAATCCTAAAACAATACGGCTCGTTGTCATGATTGACCAATCAGAATCAAGTAAAAAGCCAGGTCAAACAAATTCGAATCAATGTAATGCATTCTTGAGGTTTTTTTTTTTTTAAATATATAAATAAAACTGTAATTAATTAATGAAACATATTTTTATTCTTTCAGAATTCAATTTAACTCCTAATGCAGCACAGCCGTGTGTATGTTTGTCCCTCAGATTTTCAGACGTTTCCTGCTAAACTGGTGTTGTGAGTGACTTGCTTTGTGCTGCCATCTGCTGGGCGATTAGACGAAATACTTCAAAAAGGAAGTGAGTAACATTAGTCAAGTTTATAATGTCACGTGGTTTGGCTAGACGCTATAATAATGCTGAGAGTTTATAAATTATTTGTCGTTAATTAACTTTAAATCACAAACCGCGTTCAAAGACCACAGCTACGTTTATCACTTCAGATAATCAGCTATGGTTAGTCGGCTTGTGTTTTCGCTCAATTACACGTGGACGTTTTTTTTTTTCTTTATGAGTGTAGTTACATTGTATAATCTACTAGAGGCAAGTATGAAATATAAAGTACTTGAGTTACACACACCTATAAATATGGGATCCAAAAGTCTAATACCACATGAGAAAATGCACCAAGTCACTAAGTCAAAAAGTACCATAGTAGATTTTGGACATGTACTTTGATAATGAGTTCTTTTAAGTAGCCTACCTTGTTTCAATATATTATGATGGTGATCATTTAGTACCATGGCAAATATCAAAGTAGCCTATTAAGAATTTTTGCCTGATATGTGATATCACAATTTTTTTTTTACTGTATTATAAACAAGCAACAAAAAGTGCAGACAAACCAGAAATGATTACAAGACATGTCAAATTATCTTATGCAAAAAACACCATGTTTATTAGACACCAAATTCTCTGAACAATCAGAGTTAATAAAAACACTTCGTTGCGAAGCATATGCTTAGTTTACACAGAGTGAGAACAAAAAAAATAAAGGAAAAAAACATGAGAACTCCACATTGGAATCAAAAAGCACCACAGTGTCTGTGTTGTGATCACATCCTCCATGTATAACACTTCCCCACACGCATGTGAGTTTGATCTCAGTGTCTCTTTGAGAAGGAGTGTTGGCCTTGCTCCTCACATGGAAAGGGACAGAGGACATGGGCCCTCATGAAGTGCACACAGGGCCAGTTTGAAATCAAAATAGTGATATCTCGGTATCCAAATATAGTTTGATGAGTAAACAAAAAGTGTGACCCGTTGCCTGATCTAGGCGAGGACTGCAAATCAGCAGCCAGACCACATCTACACTGTAAACAAAGCAGTTAGGCAGTTCTTGGTTGCTACTGACACACAGTGCTGAACTCCAGCAAACCAAAACAAGATGCACCATTCTAGGACAAACCAACCAGAGGCCGGTTAATACTTATTATAAAATGCATTGCTATAAACCACTAGATTTTTGCATCACATTTGCATTTCAATCCAAACACTGAGATAAACAACTTAAAAATTACTCAATAAGAAGGGTCACGTTGCAAAACAGTCCAAAATACATAACATTTCCATCTCATCAATATACAATAGAAAAATTATAAGGGTGTGATATCAAAGTTTGTAAAACCAACGTATGACAACGAGCTGGGGGCCCCAAAATTTGAAAACGTCAAGTCGTTCATGCATCTGCGGGCTAGAGAACTCAGTCTACAGGTTTGGAGATGTCGTTCTCCGGTGGTTCCGATGAAAACTGGAGTCGTCTGACCGCTTCTTTGATCAGATTCCCCGACAATATGAGTTCCTGGAGGAGCTGGTGTGGATCGTCTTCGTCGATTTTCTTTCGGTTCCACGAGGATTTGAAATGGTCCCATTCCTGATCGCTGGATCCGGGCGGGTTATACGGACTGGCCCGGCTGGTACGTAAACTCCGGCTGCGGAGACGGATGCACCGCTGACCGCCCGCCGCGCTGCTGCTGCCGTTCGGTTTGCTGCTGGTGAGACCGTGTAGACGTGACATCGCCTTCTGGCTCGAGCTATTGTTGTGAAGCTGCAGCGCCTCGCCGATTTTCGACACGAGAGCGTCTACTTCCTTAGAATCCACCGTTACCGACTGTTCCAAAAAGATATAATTCTCCTTTCGACAAGGCATTTTGAATATATCTCTGTGTACAATAATATCCAGCCGTGATAATTGTTTTTATTCAAATAGATGAGATCGTTTACCCGGCGTCCTCCACGCTCACACGCTGCCCAACAGAAACAGCTCAAGGGTTGATTTGTAAACAATGGATGACGCAGAATCCGGCACGTACCATTTCGAAAGCATAGGGGCGCATGCTCAGTCGTTTAAAAATGTAGACGTATTATATTGTAGTTAAAAAGTTGGAGAGATATTTTATACGTTTCGTTTCAGCTACAACAGAAATTATATTGTCTGCTCGGTTTATTATTCTTGGTGATTATATTTATTTTGGCACCGCCACACATCTCCGCAGATCTCTGTATCATCAATCATAACATTACATAACAGTCCCCGAGTGTACAAAACGATACACTAGACAGCCACATGTGTGAACTCTATGCACTCACATGCTGTTGTAACTGAATGTGACACTGTACTAGATGCACTTGATTTCTAAGAAGGTTATAAATTTTAGCAACAATGCCAGTATTGGTCTTGATAACTTAATTTCCATATTTGGAACTGAGGACCTGTTCATCTCGTGTGGCACGTGCCAGGCGGTTAGTAATCAAGGCAACATTAAAATACAGTTGCATCGGACACATTAGACCAGGGTT
Source organism: Ctenopharyngodon idella (assembly GCF_019924925.1). Taxonomy (NCBI): domain Eukaryota; kingdom Metazoa; phylum Chordata; class Actinopteri; order Cypriniformes; family Xenocyprididae; genus Ctenopharyngodon; species Ctenopharyngodon idella. Next base: position 20,249,269 of record NC_067235.1, on the reverse strand, counting down.
TTTCATACTTAGGTCTGGGGAACTAAATTTTCAGTTTTATTTTCACATATTTATAATGTTCATTTTCATAGTATCAATTAGGAATTAGGTCTTTACACTTGAATATATATATATATATATATATATATATATATATATATATATAAAACCAAAATTTATTCAGACACCTTGAACATTTCATTCATTATTACAGTTTATTCACTATTGTTTAAAAAATAATAAAATATGACAAGATCTCAGAGTTAAACTGTGTCAGAAAAATGAATCTTAATTATGTCAGATAACACTTAAGCAAAACATGGCCAGGTCAAATTGTCTGAATAATTTTTGGCTCCAAATTTTTATCAATTTTGCTGGTAGTCCCCTGTATGAAGAATTTTTGGGTATGTCACAGTTTACTTCATTTTGCTATCCTCATTTACATAAATGAACTATACTGTCCTGCACCCACTAGTAAAAAAATACAAAAAATGATATCTAGTGTCTGAATAATTTTTGGTTTGACTGTATATATATATATATATATATATATATATATAATTGGTCAATGACGTGACGGGTCATTTTTTTGTCCAAAGGCCTTAATAATAATAAAAAACAAAGATATGACACCCAAAGTATGTAAGGTAGTACAACTAGATAACTTTTATTGAATCCAAAAGGTTTTAATTATATTTTGCTACATATAAAGGTATTTTACAGATTTTGAAGTGTCAAAAGGTTATTGGTTTAACCGTCCAAAGGCCAATACAGTCAATTCATTTGTGATTAAAATATCTTAAAATGTAATAAATGTATATATTTTTTATTCTGGCAGATTTGATAACAACATATATCAACATATTGCAAAATGGTATTAAAATTATGTGTAGACGTTGTTGCTTTGTTATGAGAAAGAATTTCAAATGGAAAAAAAAGAATTTCATTGATGTCATTCGGAGTAACCAGGGGGACCATTTTGGATCAAGTCAATGCGGTTGGATCTAAAGATCCTATTACAGGGAGAACAGGTTTTGCTTTTTCCTTAAACATTTTTATTAATAGGAGAACATCAGATCATTTATCAGTATACACTGTAGAGATGATGGCAATAGCAACAGCATTGCAGTGGATAGAAGAGACTCAAATCAAAAAGGTTATACTTTGTACAGACTCATGTTCGGCATTACAGTCATTGCAATCATTCACATCTCACAGTAGACAGGATATAGTAAATGAGATGTATGAAAATCTGTATAGATTCAAGAATATGAACATCATGATAATATTTATGTGGATACCAGCTCATAGGGGGATAAAGGGCAATTAAAACTTTACTATATTAGCAAAACAGGCTTTGGAAAATGAGGACATCATGAATATTTCACTTAGTAAATATGAAGCAAAAGCAGTAATTAAAGCATATACCACTAAGGAGTGGCAACAAAAATGGGATACAGGAAATACAGGACGTCAGCTTTATGAAATACAACAAGAAGTAGGAGTAGTGAGGATAACTAAAAGAAGCACCAAAGAGGAAACTATTTTAACAAGATTAAGGGTTGGACATACCATGCTGAATAAAACCTTAAAATTAATAAATAAACATCCAACAGGATTATGTGAGTACTGTGGAATAGAGGAATCAGTAGAACATGTTATTTGTGTCTGTCAAAAGTATGAACGAGAAACAATGAAGAACAAACTTTGAAAGGTGGAAGTGGATGAACTAAAGCTTAAAAATATATTTACTTATGGATTAGAGAGTTTATTTCTTTATCTCAAGAGAACAGAGCTGATTAAGAGAATTTAGCGGATTATTTATTTATTTATTTTTTTTTCTTTCCAATTATGAAATGGGTAAACTCTGATCCACACTCCAATGATAATGCACCTTAACGTTGGTGCCACCCGCCATAAAAAGAAAGAAGAAGAAGTCATGCAGTCAATATCATGTGACAGGATGTGACATCATTCAGACACTTGCAAAGGACCATATGATTGTGAAGCAAAGTTACTAACTCTCTCTTAACTATTTAAAAAATTAGTGTATTCACTTGCTCATACACATGTCCCGAAACATCAGGTCATTTGGTACAACCACTGTAAAACATGGAAAATGCTGTAATATTTTAAAAACTTGTACTATATATAAAATGTTCGATTGTCCTTTTGCTAGCTAGCTAGCAATCTAACTAGCTACATATCAGCCTGTTAGCATTGTTTGAAAATATCGTCATTCGGTATAACCAAAAGTGTCATTCGGTAAAACCGAAATTTTGGTAAAACCAAATGACTTTTTTGGTGACCAATTTCATCCATCTTGTAAAAAAATGACAAAAACAGTGTTAACTGATTATAAAAAACACAATCTCATTGTTAACACTGAATAAAACTTCAATATATATATATATATATATATATGCTAGCTGCCTTTTAGACTGGGGTCCCTCACATTAGGATGATCATATTTGGGGGGGGGTCAAGGTTTTGTTGGTTAGGATGGCTGTGTTATCCCCTGTTGGTAGACAACACCTGGCTGCAAAGAGCAAGCAGGAAGGCCTTTACAATGTACTATGGGTGTGTTCGCAGAATTTTCACAGTAATCCCAGCATTAAAGGTGTGTGCGCTGTCTTTTGAATTGAATTGAATTGTGTCAAAAATCTCACTAAATAACTGGGGTTTATACAACTTGCAACAGTGACTCATTACAGCAATTAGCTGTAGCAGTATGTTTGTTGAATCATCCAGATTAGATGAATAGTTCACCCTAATGAAAATTCTTCATAATTTACTTACCTGAGAAATAGGCCAAAATTTACATCATTAGTTATTCTTGACATCCACCCTAGCACTCTTTGAACAAATCATTTTTTGAGTCATATCTTTCCAATGATTTAGTTCACACAACCAGTCTGAATGATTTGTTTACAAATCTGATTGATCCGGTTCTCTGGCTCAATTCTGTCACAGCAGTGAGAAGATTATCAGTGAATGATGATGTTAATTTCTCTGTTTCTTACACAAATCTATCCAGACTAGACAATATAAAATAGTCGTATGGACTACTTTGTTGATACTTATGTTTTTGTGTCTTTGAAAGCATCTGTACCCATAAAAAATGGGAAATCATTCCTCTAACGTGCTTAACCATGTTCCAAATGTAAATTGTGTTTCTTTATAATCTGCTCTGGCACTCTCTTCTGTGTCAGTCTGACCACGTCCTCTTTCACAGGAAGAGGCTTCTAAGTTCTAAGAAACAGTTGTGAACTATTTTAACACGACTACTACTTTTAGAAGTTTGGTTGCATTTGGCACCAAACCATACAAATATTGTCTGATATTTCAAGTAATAATAATTTATCCTTGGTGTGCCTATTATACTACTTGGCCATTAAAGGCAAACTTTTGCACCATTTTGTTTGGTCACTACACTGAATATACAGCTCAAGGCAGCTTAAATTTCTAACTAGTGGTTGCACAAGCATCTATTAATGAGAAGGTTTTCATTCATGACAATGTTTAAATCAAGTATTAATCAGTTTGCAGAAAATGAAAGAGCATACTTGCATATCACATTACTCAACCTATATGATCACTAAGGGGTTTGGTCAATCAGTGTTTACCATCTGTATTACATAACACTTTAAGGGGGTGGACAGAGCAGGAAGAGAGTTTTATTGATCACGGTAGGCCTATACAATGCAACGTCACCTTTAAGCTATATTATGTGTGTGATTAGTATGATTTCTATGACTAGAGCTGTTTGATCTGATTTGTTTAATTTCAGTGAATCAAGGGGTTAATTGCATTAAACTATTATTTAGATGTTTAAGCAAATGATTCTGCATCTGGTTTCACCATTTGATTTTGTATGTGCACAGATTGTGGCCGAACATCCACAGCAGCTTTCCTTGTTTACCTCACAGTGGGAGAACAGCTTTAAGCACACACTGCCTTTGTGGAAGTATCAAACACAGACTACTGATGTGCCGTTGCTCACTGTTTCAGTCATCAGTGTGCCCACAGGGACTTCATTTCTCAGAATTCACCTTACCAAGAACCCACTGTACCATGTGGCCTTTGTGATAAAAGAGGTCGAGGTCATTCTTTTTTATTCAAACACTCTTGTTTACCGTGGTATGAGTAAATATTTAAGTAGTTGTCTGATCATGTGCCTAAAATTATTATTGCTCCCTATACTAACCCTAAACCTTAAATATGGATCTTTGCTGGTGCTGCAGACATTAAAGGATTAGTTCAATTTTAAATGAAAATCACCCCAAGCTTTACTCACCCTCAAGCCATCAGGTGTATTTGACTTTCTTCTTTCTGATGAACACAACTGGAGTTATATTAATGAATATCCTGACGCATCCAAGCTTTATAATGGCAGTGAACAGGACCAACAAGTATGAAGCTCAAGAAAGTGCATCCATCCATTATAAACATACTCCACACGGCTCCGGGGGGTTAATAAAGTCCTTCTGAAGCGAAGCGATGTGTTTGTGTAAGAAAAATATCCATATTTAACAAGTTATAAAGTAAAATATCTAGCTTTCACCAGACAGCCTTCCGTATTAAACTTACGAAGAAAGTGTAAAACTCTTGCAGTTCAAAACGCTTATGCTACGTCCTACGCCATCCGTATTCAACTTACACTTCTAAAAGGCGGTCTAAAAATATGCTTTTTATTTTAAGACAGGATCCCTCAGAAGTGAATCATTATGTTTGCTGGACCTTAGTATTAAAAAGTTCGGAAACCCCTGATCTAGTCTTAATTCTAAATAAAAGATGTGATATGAATGGAGAGGTAATGGTCTGTAATCTCCTCCACCATGCAACGTTATCATAAAAGTTGTAAAACTTGTTCTGTCTCTTTTGGACTGTCCTAGCTAGATTAGTTTCTCAGAAAGGAAGAACAGGGCTGTCTCTTTTTGGACAAGTTAGTCCTTGAAGATTATGGGTGGGGAGCATGGGTTATTTGTTGTGGGAGAAGCCAATAAACAGAAAAACAACACAGATGATGTGAGGAAGGAAGACCTCTGTCTGTTTCAAGGATTCGAGAGGTCTGGTTTCATAAAAAGGGTCGAGGGATTCTGGGTATTTCAAAGTGTTCTGTGCTAGCTTTGTTTTTAAATGGAAGCATACAACAAATCAGGGCCAAGTAACCAAGGAGATAATCCATAAGCAAGTGAATGCGTAAACACGGCAGTGAGAGACAGACAGCCTCTCCCTGCTGATTTACTGCCCTATCCTTTATATAGCTGTAAGGGAGAAGCTTTATTGCTTATTTCTTCTTGTTTAAATGCCAGCTGTTTAATATACACCTATATACAGAAATAAGTGTATGAACATTAATAGTTTGTTATTTTTAAGATTTATTTTTAAAGTGGCAACATGCTTATTATCAGATATTGCATTTGACTGCATGACAAACTTTTAGCAATTTGTGGTAAGTTTAATGAAGAACTTAAAAATATTGTTATTTATACTTTAAAAAAATAGTTTCCAAATGGTGGTTTTTGCAGCAATGCCATAGAAGAACCATTTTGGGATCCCCAAAGAACCTTTCAGTGAAAAGAACCTTTTTTTTTTTTTTTTTCCTATGTGTGAAGAATATTTTAATAATCTAATGGATCTTTTTACATTTTTTTAAAGAACCTTTTGTGCATTGGAAAGGTTCCCTGGATATTAAAGTTTCTACCACATATTGTATGCCAATAAAGAACCTTGTTCCACATGCCATAATAGGGTTCTGTCAGGCACTTCATATATAGAATTTCATTTATGAAATTTATGAATTTCATTTTAATAATTAATTTTGTTTTAATTAATTTTTAATTTTAATTACATTTTATGAATTAAACAGCTTGTAAACATACTCTACCACCAGGGGCATCACTAGATACTTTTTTGCTGTGGCACAAGCCCCAGTAAAGTTTTGCTGTGCCCCAGAAATTTTTTTCTGACAAATTATTGTCTGATGAGGTAGGGTTCTTTAAAATTGAGTCAGATCACAAGTAGACGAGGGACACATATTCCCGTTTACACTTGTAACTAACCACTTCTGTCCTGATTTCTTTGAGGGGAGGGTCTATGGGTGGGTAAATGTATGTTTTGTTTTTTTTTTAAGATCTTTCGATCTAATGGACAAAATAAGCTTGCGCAATCTACATATGAATGTGCCGGGAGATGACGGAAAAACATACGAAGAGCAGCAGCTTTCGTATCTGCTCTGACAGCCACAAGATCATGCCGAATGCTGTGAGTGCGTGTTAGAAATCAGGACTGGTGAGAGAACACTGTGCTTGGTACATTTTTCTTCTTCAAACCAAACTTGGGTCTCCAGCCGACAAAGTTTAAATCCTGTCTGTCTAGTGTGCTTTCCAAAATGTTTACACGTTTGACCACATGAGCATCTACAATACAAAAGCAATCTGGTTGAATGTGTTTTCAACTACCTCCGGAAGTGGTCAAAAGTGGACAAGCTCAAAATGTTTTAGACCCCGTTTATACCTGTATTTAGCGTCCACTTGTAATCTGATTGACCAAAATGCATCTTAATACTATGTAAACAGGGCCAAGAATTCTAGGGTTCTATCTACCTAAAGTTGGTATATTTCAAATCACATACTTCCATGGGATCCTGGACCAACTGAACAGCTGCTTTTAAGATGAATAGCTAGCTAGAGCGGCTAGCTCTTTAAGTATTAAAGGTCTCCACATATGCAGTGCCTCTGTCAGGTTGCATTTGCCTGACTCATCGTATACCTGTGTGAATTGTGGGGGTGGATGAATGGTAGTTGAATAAACGCTCAAAGCAATTCTGACTTCAGACAAAACACTCATTTAGATTTGTTCCAGAAAGCTCCTCCTGTACTATCAAAGGAGTGTTACTGTAGCTGCCTGGTGTCGACCTCCTCAGACGAGTGTACTCAGCTCTCAGTTACAGCCGCTGACTGGACTCAGAGATGGGGGTTGGGCAACTTGGGCTGTACTGGATTAGCCTTCAGCACACAGACTTTTCTTGCTCAAGGGACAATAGTAAATCTCATACAGTCTAACTTTAGAGAGGCTCATCCTGATCAGAGTGTGAGATTACAGTGGGAACAGCACTGGAAGACTGACTGTCCCCAATTGCAAGCTTTTATACTGTACTCTTTTTGATTGTATTAATTTATTACTTGTAATACAATTATTATATTAATTTATTAATTGCAACACAAAAGTGTGGAGGCGGAAATAATGAGGCAATGACCATGTTTACACTATATTGTTCAAAAGTTTGTGGTCAGCAAGATATATTTTTAATGAAAATAATACTTTTACTTCGCGAGGACACATTAAAGGATTAGTTCACTTCGGAATTAAAATTTCCTGATAATTTACTCACCTTTACTTACTTTATGTCTTTCTTTCTTCGGTCAAAAAGAAATTAAGGTTTTTGAGGAAAACATTCCAGGATTTTTCTCCATATAGTGGACTTCACTGGTACATTGGGTTGAAGGTCCAAATTGCAGTTTCAGAGCAGCTTCAAAGAGCTCTACATGATCCCAGTTGAGGAATTAAAAATATATAAATGTATATACTTTTTAACCACAAATGATTGGAAATGAAAGGTCACGTGTGACATAGGCAGTACACCGGTAGGGCGAAAAACTCTCATCTCATTTTCTCTTCCAACTTCAAAATTGTTCAACATCGTTGTTTTGCCTTTTTTTTTTTTTTTTTTTTTTTTTTTGTAAACGGGTGTTTGACTTAGTCTTTGCATGTTCGCTTTGTAGACACTGGATCGGTACTTTTGCCTACGTCACGCGTGACCCCAAACATTTTTACATGCACATACAGATTAAGGTGAAACCTTTATTTTGAAGATGTTTTGTAGGCCAACCCGGAAGTTAGCGGCGCATGGGTTCCTTCGATCGAAAGCCTATGCATTTTTCCCGTAGACTTTTGGAAAATCACAAAAAATAAGATCTGTGTTTAACAAAGGGTTATGACACTTACACGTTTTGTCTATCAAGATAATCTTTACAAGTTAACACAACATTTATACATTTTGAAGCCTAAATAAAGTCGTCAGATATAAAAAGCTAACAGCAGGCTATAAACGGACTACAGCACACCATGGTTGCGGATCAACGTCACCACCACCAAGCTTCCTCAAACTTTATTAAAAAAACGACTTTATTTAAAAACACGCTCTGATTATGATCTGCGCTGTGTATGAATACTTATCCACTTTTTTAAGGCAGTCCAAATGTCCTGTTTGTCATGATGACGTCTAAAGTCACCGCCAAAGGAAGTAGTCCCTTTTAGCAATTTGTTAGCAACCGCCGCTTTTAAGACACAGTAAAGGTTTAAATAAATCACAAGCGGGTTATAACTGGTGTGTTTTATGTCATAGATCAAAACGTGAAAATATTTAGAGGCTTTGTTAACCACAGACCTTATTTCAGGCGATTTAGCAAAAACCCATTCAAAAAACCCATATGCTGTGTTCGAAATCGCCTCCTATACCCTCATTCACTATTCCCTACATTACTCCACTAATATAGTCCACTTGAAGGAATGAATGAAACGAGTGAGTGAATTCGGACACAGAGTGCACCGGAAGGGCTGCCGATTTTGCATAGTTTGTGCTTGCTGTTTAATAATCATTTGAAATGTAGCAAACTGGCAGCTCTATTAGTAATGAATATTTACATTGAACTCTGCCATGGAAACTACCATGTTCAAACCTTTTAAACGATTTAATGATCAATTAAAAAGGAATTTATACCTGTATGATATTATGCTGGACCAGCGCGGTTTGGAAATGAATGGATGATTGATTCAGCTGTGGGCGCCATCTCAGCGTGCGACTCTCACAGTGCATTATGGGTATTCTCTAGCCGTTGAGCGTGCAACGGTTGTACACTCGTTATTGCGGTGCATTGTGGGATTGAATGAGCGCACTCAACATCGTCCACTATGGTTTCGGACACCACTACAAATGGCTGTCCCCTCAAATAGTGCCCTATTTAAGGGTATAGGGGGCGATTTCGGACACAGCCATAGACTTTGGGGCAATGGAACCGGAAGTCCTAAAATGCTAACTCGCTGCCGGGTTTTGCCAACAAAAACACGTCATCCCTGAGGTACTCTATGGAATATACGTATGCAAATAATCCGCATGGACATGCACATTCTTTTCCTGCTAATCTCTTCTGGAAATACTGGATATACTTGCTGTTGACATTTATTATGACTTATGAAACAGCTCATACTTCTCATTCATGTACATTCAGATACAATAGTGACAAATTGCAAAATGTAGGGCATGATGTTTCTTTTAATGCTTGTAAAATGTTATTAAAATAATCTCTTCCTTGCTACTATAGCTTGACTTTTAAAAACCGCCTCCAATACCACACATATAAATGAATCTTCTTTTATGTACCACGGAATAAATACATTTTTGTTTTTGGGTGAACTAACCCTTAAATGTAATGACGTTATGAGCATGAAGATGCCTCTTAACAAACAAGTGTTTATTTTCTTTCTAACATCATCATAGTCTAGAAATAGATATGACTGCCTGGTGTAGATAGGGTGTGCGTGTGATATATGAGCTTGCATATTGCTCAAAATAAGTACTCAAAAAAGCAGGAGTGGTTGATAATTTAAGCCTGCCTAAAATACTAAACATTACAAATAAGCTAAAACATATAATTCATAATGAAATGAGGGAGAAATTCTCCGAGCCACATGTAATTTTTAGTCAGATTGCACTTGTCTCAGTCAGTTATGATTTCCTAGAATCAGCGCCCCTCCCCCGTGATATAAGGCCGTGTTTGTGTTGTGAACAGCACGAGCACGTGTTCGAGCGCTGCACTGACTGCCCTCTGCTCTTGAGCTTCAGCCAACACGCGCGAGCTTGTCTGTTTACAACAGCGTACTCCTCCCCCTCCCTCTATTATTTGACTTTCACTGGCTCTCCATCCTGAATGCCCATTGGCTCTGGCGGCTCGAAAAGCAGCTGTCCTGTGGTGGGAAGCGTTTCGATCAGCAGACAAGTACGTTCGTTACGATCTCGTCGGTGCGGTTTTACAGCTCGAGCCTCACGCACGTACGTCTTCTGTCTTTCACCCCCTCACACAGCTGAGCTCATGCCAGAATAATCGCAATGTGAAGCAAATAGCAAAACGTGTACTGTGGAGTGGCACAATTATTGACAAAGTGGTCAGTGTGGAAATAAGGAGACTATTCTTAGAACTGCTTGTCTAAGACAAGTAAACAACTGTCAGAGATAGAGTCTCCGTTATGAACGTAAACACCATAATTCAGGGTAAACTCAGGATAAAATCAGAGAACATCATTTGAGTAAGGTTAAAATCTTATATATATTATTTATTTACTCTCACTCTACCACTATTAACTCTCTAACTCAACCAGCAGTTTGGAACAGGTCACCCAAAAATAATGTTAAAATTAATGCTTGAAAACCACGTTGTTTTGTTTCATCTTAAGAACACAAAAGAAGATATCCCCGCATCTGTTTTCCATATCAAATTGAGATTTGAGTCTCAAAGCTAATTCAGTTTCGGACTTGGTACCAAGTTACATCAATTTGTAAAAAAAAAAAAAAAAAAAAAAAAAAAAAAAAAGATATGGTTTTTAAACAACGGACTTATGGTGCGTTTAGGCTACACGACAACAATGTACTAAAAACGGTAAAGTTTATTCTTTGTACAGATGACAACGTTATCAAAACTATCCCAGTTCACACGGAATCCACAAACGACTAAAAACATTGTATTACGCATGCCAGACAAGTAGTTAGCTATTCTATAGTCACTTTGTAAAGACTACATAGAGCACTCACCTCGCGCATATATCCACCTTATTTTTACAGTTTACTGCAATTTGATATTCTACTCATTATTTCCCTATATTGTCTAATAAATCGGAAGTCTCACACATTCACAGAAAACTTATTTTCGTGTTGAAAAATAAGGTGGATAGACTAAACATGTAATACGCATGTGCATGCCGACCACCGTTTTCACAGATTCGCGTTTTTGCAGTTTACATGGAGAAAACTTCCACTTTGAAACCCGTTTTCAAAAGTTTGCATTTTCAGGCCACCAAAACGCCTGTTGTCGTGTAAATAAATGGCCAAAATGCATAAAAAGTTTTCCATTTTTAGATGAAAACAGTGTCGTGTAAACCAGTGATGTGCGATGGTGTTTTCAATTGAGGAGGCAAAGTCCTCATTTATATCCCTGTTACACAATTTTAAGTTAACATTACATAAATAGAGAGACCAAATACAATTCTATTTTGTATTTTTACACTATGTAATGTTCTATTTATTAACACCAAGTATAAATTTCATCAAGTTAGTGTTTTTACTCATTTTTACATTTATTCCAAAATAATAACTAAAGGAAGTAACAATTTAAACTATTATTTATATTATTATTTACTAATATTCAGCTTTTCTTTTTAATAGTCAATTTATTTTCAGCAGTCATCAAGCTTGTACACACTGGTCACTCACTCACAGACACAAAGATGTACCTTTAATTTCACCACGCTGACTGCTCACTAAAACCCCCGCAGTCATCATGTTTTCAGGCCATTTCGAGTTTGATTTTAACATGACACAAAGCGGTGATATGTAAGTGATAGCTGTTTACTTACTTTCTAATTAGTCTTCCCATTAACGCCATCACTGTCTTCATTCAGGCCGATTCGACGAGAACGCGCACGAAATCAAGAGGCGGGATTTATCGCACGAACCAATCATGTCCAATCATAACCGATCATATCCAATCATAGCGCAGTTGAGGCTCTCACGTGACTTTCCCCCATTCATTCTCAATTACGCGGACTCCCGCTGTAACTTTACCTGCGGGTGTCGCTGTTTGACAGTGTTTCTTTAGAAAAACGAATGACTTTTACACTTTTTAATGTCAAATTTTGTAACATTTGCGTTGTTTTATTTTTGTAATATTGATTATTTTCTCATCCAGTTTTTTTGAGGAGGCACTGCCTCCCTTGCCTCCTCGGAGGAAACGCCCCTGGTGTAAACAACCCGTAAGGCAAAAAAGTTTTAGTTGAAAACGACACCATTTTCAGCTAAAAATGGAAAACTTTTATGCGTTTTGGCAGTTCATTTACACAACAACAGAGCTTTGGGGGCCTGAAAATGCAAACTTTTGAAAGAAATACCATTATTATCTCCATGTAAACTACAAAAACGTGAATTTGTGAAAACGGTGATGTCATGATCACACCTATTACATGTTCAGTCTATAGGCGTGTAGTTTTTCTTTATATCACCAACTGGCCTGGCAAGCATAATACAGCGTTTTTAGTCAATTTCGCAGATCCGTGTGAATAGTGAATATTTTGACAACGTTGTCATCTGTACAAAAGAAAAGCTTTTCCATTTTTAGTACATTGTTATTGTGTAAACATAGCCTCCCCCTTTAATTTCACTACAAACATGTGACAAAGCCAAAGTCCATTTTCAAGGAAAGACTGTTCACTCGGTGGCCATATTTGCAACGCCTCCAATGGCAGCTGCAGTGACTTGATGACTTTAATTACCAATTGGCGACTGGTTGTTTATTTAGAAGGCGGGACTTATTATGTTGCACTTTTTCCCATTCATAAGTAACATGAATGAACTGTCTTCGTATATATAAATTCTTTGGACAAAGGTATCATATGGCTTCAGAAGAGCAGGGGAATAAAATATGCAAGGTCTAAAGATGCAAACTTTAAAAGGTCTAAAGATGCGAAAAAATTCAAATTTCTTTTAACTTGATCGCCACGTTTTTAGAATGCATCCCAGTTTTTGCTTGTCAGTTTAAGACTTTAATTACATTTTTATTACATCAAGTACCCTGATTTGAAATGAAAGGTAAATTAAACACATGGCGAGTTTAAATTCAACCACAGAGGATAGTATATCCCTCATGTTGTCATAAAGAGGCCCTAACAAGGCGGGGCAGTAACGTGCTAAGTCATCGGATGGTGTTCTCTGTTACCGTCTCACTGACACGAGTACAGAGTAAGAAAACATGTACACTAATGAATGAGAGGGGTCTTCTTCCTGCCTTGAGACGTGCACATGTCTCACGTACAACACACCTGTTCCTCTTTTGACATGTGTAAGCATGTGTGTGTTTCCTTAAGTTGTGGGTTGTAATGCAGAAGAGCAACTTCTGACACTTTCGTTTTGTTGTTTGGTAAATTGAAACTGACAGTTTGTTCTCAGATTAATCTCAAAAGATATAGGCCTATTATTAAAATAAAGTTATATTTCAAAGAAGCTGCTCATGGTTTATTGAAATTCAATGGCATGCGAACAATTGGGGTTGTTCATAAAGTAATTAAATATCTCAAAGTGAATGCTCTCTCACAATGTTTATGTTTATGCTTTGTGAAATGATATGGGTCATGTAGTAACATGTGGCTTGGAAACATACTGGATGTTTCAGCCACTCCCAGCAAAGAATGTTTGGTGTTTGGATGTGTTTTGTTTTGTCTCTTTGGACTAGCAATGATAATGAGCTGCTCTCTCTAGTGCCATCTTGTGTTGATCGTATGTCATAAAACACAACTTATTGATCTCCAAAGGGGCAATTCTGTTTAGGGCAAACAAACAAAAAAATTAAAATACACAAACAAAAATATACAATTATTATATTATATAATTAAATTAAATAAATACCTATATTGTAAAAATAAGTTATACACACATGAATAGCAAAAAACAAATTTAAACATCTAAATACTTATAAATAATTAACACATTTTTATTTATTTATCGTTATTTATGTATTATTTATGTATTATTCATTTATTATTCAAATTTTCATTTTCATTTATTATTATATAATTGAATGTTTTATATATATATATATATATATATATATACAGCATATAATTGAAAACACACTTATAAATGATTAACAAATTATAAGAAAAGCACTTAGAAAAGTACATAACTTATTGTCTCAACAGAAGTATTGTTTCATACACTTCACCTTTAACTGGGTGTAGCACTTTCATTTGTCATTTTCCATGCCTGTGATCGGATGATTTATAGCAACAAATCAAAACAGCAAAATCTCTCAATAGGTATGACGACACTGAGATGTGTTCATTCAACATTTATGTGACCGGTAAAAGTACACACCCTCATAATTTTAGGACCGGAAGACTACTGCTGATTTGTCTTTGTAAATAATTCTTTGCATTTTAAAAATAATATTATTCATCATATTCAATTCATAAATATTCTGTTATTTTTTTAGTCTTATCAGAGGGAGAAAATGTCTGTCGATCAGATAACGCACTGGTCAAGCTCAGGCCTTAAGCTATAACATAATTCAGATAAAATATTCCATAGGAATATATAGGATATTTGTCAGCCCTGTTACATAACATTTTTACAATGCAAAGTGTAACAGGGTGGAACTTAACAGGGTGGTCATTTTAATAAAAGAACAACATACTAGCAGAAAAACATTTAGGAGGAATTTTAATAGATTTGTAAAATCTGTTTAAAAATGTATAACATTTTCATGTCCAGTATAAATTGTCACAGCAAGGTGGACACGCTATTACGCTATTAGGGTATTTACGCTATTAGATAAGAATGAGGAAAAGATATAAAAGTTTATGACTAATACTTTGTTCTTGGAGTTGCTTTCCCTCTAAGCAAATGATGTCACTTCTAGCATCATGTGATTAAGGGCATACACTTAAGATTTTAAAAGGCAATTAGCACCAATGTAACAGGGTGGACTGGAGTTTGAGGGACAAACTAATGTAATTGTTTTACACATTTTAAAAAAATGTATCACAATAAATTGTCAAAGAGAATAAGTATGTACTAACACTCAAAATTGCTAATACAGAAATATATATGTAACCTTTATTTCCAAGTGAAGTTAAGAAAACATGATTAGGACATGGGAATTTGTCTACCAAGTGCTCTAAAATTATATTTATTTTTATTATTCTTAGGTACTAATAATTATGTTTGTTTGTGTGTGTGTGTGTGTGTGTGTGTGTGTGTGTGTGTGTGTGTGTGTATTAATGGGATACATCTATGTGGCATGAAAGTTGCTCAACATTTTAGGCCAAATATGCAGTATTGTTTCATGGGGATATAAAATCCACCAAACTGTAGGAATGATCCAGTTACAGTGTCTACCAGCACTCTTGGAACGTTGCTTGTCCAATAGAAAAAGATAGACTCGTACAGAGGTTCTATAAAATAAAATTATATTGTTAAACCAGTCTTTAAATGTTTAATGAGTCCCATAGATGACACTAGGGGCTGCTAAATACTGTTGTAAAATATTCAACAAAAGCCTCGCAAAAGTAGCGTGTGGCCACTAGATGGCAATACTTCCCCACTAAACCATATTTTTTTGCAGTTCTGATTTTTCTGATTCTTTTTATGTTTGAACATCCATTGATCTGTTCTTTTCACAACAATAACAGTAGACTAAATGAAAACGGAATCTCTATGTGCAAATCAATGCCATGCCTTAGTCTCATTGTGCAAAACCGCAAGAAAGGAATTGCACAATCACATCTGGCCATGCTCTTTTTATGTAGGATCAGACAGTGGCAGTTCTAGCTTGTATGGTGCCCTGGGCGAACCTTCCCCACTCCCACCCCAAACCCCATGAAATCACACACAGAGATGAATGGTGAGACTACACAAGTTCTCTTACATACTTTGTCAAAAAAAAAAAAAAAAAAAAAAACCACAGCTACAATGCAGAACATACACGTGAAATGAAATGAAAACACACACACACACACACACACACACACACACACACACACACAATAGCATGTTCAGGTTTGACTGTAATATTGTGACATTAATTGCAAAAAATTATACTTCAGTACAAAAAATGGTAAACTTTGACAAAGAGTCATTTTTATTGTTATAATAATAATTTTATGATGTCTAAACATAAATCTATATGAAAAACTTTGGGATTGGTATATGAGCTATTGAGTAATCCTCTGCAGCCATTTAGTGGCTGTTGTTAAAAATGCATGTTATTTTGATTTTAAAAGTGTTTGTTTTCCAGTAGATGGCAACAATCTTTCAAACCAAAGCACTTTTTTATGTTATCACTGTTAATGAAATTGAGAAATGTAGATCTTTTTTCTTTTTTACAAATTAATTTTCCAGAAGATATTGCTATTTTATTAACTAAAACAAATACCATAAATCCCACAAAACTGCGCAACTGTACAGTAAAAACATTACGTGAGTGATATTAAGTTTGTTTTAAAGGTGCAATGTGTAAATATTAAGAGGATCTATTGACAGAAATGCAATATAATATATATAACTATGTTTTCAGTGGTGTATAAAGACCTTACATAATGAACCGTTTTGTTTTTATTACCTTAGAATGAGCCATTTCTATCTAAATACACCGCGGGTCCCCTTACATGTTAAATTGCCATTTTGCGACGGTATGTTTCTACAGTAGCCCTAAATGGACAAACTGCTCTACAGAGCATGTTTGTTTGCCTGGCTACTCTCTGCTGTCTCTGCCGTTTCTTTTCTTCTTCTTCTTCTTTTTCTTCTTCTTCTTCTTCTTCTTCTTTTTTGTTGTCTGGCGATATGTATTGGAATTGGATATGTTTGACTGTGGGACCGGACCAATTAGGGTGGATAGCTTCTGTATGCTTTTCTAGATGAATATTGCCAGTAGCCCAGGGCAGGGCACGTTTCATAACATGTTGTCAAGGTAGGGCAAAACAGGCTTACTGGAGCATGCTAGCTTTGCCTGTCAGACCCATGAGGTACTGAATGTATATATGTTTTCTGCTTAGGGCCTGTTTCACACTTGTAATGAGTTCAGTATTTTCTGTCAGCCGGTTAGAATCCGAACTATTGATTTCTTTTTTTCGGTTCCTTTGAATTAATCATTCAGTCAGGTTAGCAAAATGGTCTGAATCAGTTCATGATTCACTCTGAATCATTTGGAGCGTCTTCTCACTTTGTAAATCAGTGATGCTTTAGAACACAGAGAAAAAAATTAGAGCCGAATGAAGCAGTGTTGTTAATGTTAACTATACACCTAGGATGGCTTGAGGGTGAGTAAAGTTTGGGGTAATTTTCATTTGAAAGTGAACTAATCCTTTAAGAATGTATCCAGTTAATATTTGTGCAGAAACAAATATGCTTATATTTGCGAAACAGGCCTTACTTGGCCTCAGCTAACTTTTCAGGAATGTGCACACTTTCTCTGAACATTTGTCTCATTTAGAAGTTGAAGTTAGAAGGATGTATGCTAATTTTCCAGTAATTTATGTGTTGTTTGAAGTCTTGCTTGACTGTCTGTAAGTGTGTGTGATATTGCAGGGCCTTGTATTTGACTGGTGTTGTTTACAGTGCTGTCCCTGACGAGTGAATTTCTCAGAAGCTGCCTCATTTAAACATAAATAACCTGCCTTGCCTCTGCCACCGGCTCAAAACAAGCAGCTTCAATCAGCACTATGAGTAATCTGAACAGATCAGGTACCTGTAAGTTCATTACAAAGCAGTGTGATTTCATATGTTTGGCCCTCAGTCATAGAAACAAAGTGAAATCAACATTTTCTGGAGTTTAAGAGTTTCAGGCCCTATTTATTTTAATTTCATCCTGTCATTATCAGAGCATCTTTATTCATGTGCAATGACTTTTCTTGCATCTTTCCTTCTTTCCCTATAGTCAAGTGCTTGGAAGACATCACAGGGAGCGGTAATTAGCGTTTCTCTGTTATCCCGTATGTCTCAGACAGATAGCCATGACCTGGAGGTGCTGCAGCTCTGGCACAAATACGCCCGTTGAAACTGCACGCTATTTTTAGGTGGTGTAGATGCTTCACAAAATAGGAGCCAGAACACTTATTATGCTTCACGAAGACTTTCCCCCTCCCACCTTCACTAAAATTACTTGATGTGATTCTTTTGTCTGCCTTCCAAGCTTATAACAGAGAATGGCTTACAGACAGCATGAGACAATAAGACGTCAATATTATCATTCTTGGCAGGAGAAATACAGTAATGGATAATTCTAAATGGACTTGGGGGATCAGACACCATAAATATGATGTTTTTTTTTTAAACTTTATGCTGTTTTTCACAAGCATGCAGGATTAAAAATAGGATAATCTTTCATATATATATATATATATATATATATTTGTGCATTTGTAAGGTCAGGCAGTGATGTTGGCAAGAAGGCCTGGCTCACAGTCTCAGCTCTAATTCATCCCAAAGGTATGAACATACATACAAGGTATCAACATCTATCGGGTTGAGGTCAGGACTCTGTGCAGGCCAGTCAAGTTCCTCCACACCAAACTCACTCATCCATGTCTTTATGGACCTTGCTTTGTGCACTGGTGGGCAGTCATGTTGGAACAGGAAGAGGCCATCCCCAAACTGTTCCCACAAAGTTGGGAGCATGAAATTGTCCAAAATGTCTTGGTATGCTGAAGCATTAAGAGTTCCTTTCACTGGAACTAAGGGGCCAATCCCAACCCCTGAAAAACAACCCCACACCATAATCCCCCCTCCACCAAACTTTGGCCATGGAAGTGATTGGAACACCTGAATTCAATGATTTGGAGGGGTGTCCCGATACTTTTGACAATATAGTGTATATATATGTGGGATCGGTAAGATTTGTAATGTTTTTAAAAGAAGTATCTTATGCTCACCAAGGCAATATTAAAAAAACAAAAACAAAACAAAACAAAAAAAAAACAGTAATAATGTGAAATATTATTACAATTTAATATAACTGTTTTCTATTTTAATATATTTTAAAATGTAATTTATTCCATTGATGCAAAGCTGAATTTTCAGCATCATTACTCCAGTCTTCACATGATCCTTCAGAAATCATTATAATATGCTGATTTGCTGCTCAAGAAACATTTATTATTATTATCAATGTTGAAAACAGTTGTGTACATTTTTTTTTTTTTTTTTTTTTCAGGATTCTTTGATAAATCGAAAGTTCAAAACAACAGCATTTAACTGAAATATAAAGCTTTTGTAACATTATACATTACCATTCAAAAGTTTGGGGTCAGTAAGTTTTTTTTTTTTTAAAGAAATTAAAGAAATGAATAATTTTATTCAGCAAGGATGTATTAAATTGATCAAAATTGACAGTAAAGACATTTATAATGTTACACTTTTAATATTTTTTATTTAAAATATATACTTTACATCTGGGAATAATCAGATTTTGCACAATTCACGTCATGTGAATCGATACATTTTGTAATTCTAAATAAATATGAACTTTGAAAATTAGTTTTTTCCAAGTGAAGGATAAATTTGTGCCTAAATACTGTAGAGTTTGACTGGATGCACAACCTTTTAGTTGCATTTTAGCATTCGCATGTGGCGTTGTTTTTTCCCTGCTGTCCACAATCCCATCAACAAACCGGCAACAAATTTTTGGCTTATGACCCACCGGTTGAGAAACACTGTTCTACAGTACATTTATTAATAAATTACTATTCAATCCTTCTAGAAGAGATATCAGTGTGGCAACATCTGACCCTGATTTCCAGTGGCCCTTGACAGGCTTGTAACCAAACATGCCCTGTGAGTTATGCTTGTATAACAGAATGGGAGGCAATCCATCCAGCAGAAGTCAGGATTCACAGTGTTTGCCAAGGCGAACTAACTGCGAGCTGCCATTGGCTTCTGATTACAGCAGGCGAAGGTCAGACGAGGAGGCGGTCAAATGCGGATGAGATGAATGACTCAAGCATCAGAGACAATGACACAGACTGTTCAGAGTACACACTTCTATATTTTTAGCAACTTAAAACACAGTGTACAAATAACTGTAATGGCTAGGGGGACAAATATAAATGGGCTGAATAAATATGGCAACTGTTAAAGGTGCAATGTCATTTTTTTAAGTGCAATGTGCAAAGATAATGATAAGTGGTACATTGCAGTGTTTCTCATTTGATGGGTTGCACACATAGACCTCTTTGGTAATTGTACCATGTTCTTTGTCAATTTTTGGACACTTGATTTTAGGGTATTGTTCAAGATGGTATTTATTAAAGTAGCATTGGTATTATCTTCTTATAACATTACAGTACTAAGGGACTGTTCTTTTATTTTTGTTTTTTTTGGTAAGAGCAGTACTGTTTTAGCCACAGGGGGGAGACAGAGATGCAGTCTGATCATGATCAGTCATCACACCACTAGCCAACTCTTTATCCTTGTAAAAGTCTTTATCTTTCAATCGTCTTTATCTTTTTTATCTTTTTCATTAGCACGTTCAGGATTAAAAATAGGATATTTTGCCTCAATTTAAAAACTTGCTCGAAATTATTTATTTTAATATAAGATTATATATAATTTAATTAAATTAAGATTTTATAATCTGCCAATCAAAAGTGAGTTATGTATTAATTAGTTATGTATTTATGTATAAGATTTTTACCTGCACCCGATTCTTTTTCAACCATGAAATTGAGATATATATATATATATATATTTTTTTTTTTAAACTATATCCTTTTCACTGGTGATTTTGCATTATCTGGGTATTATCAGATTATGCACGTCACACATCATGACAGTTGTGCTGTTTTTATGAGAAATTTTCTAATTGTAAATAAATATGAAGGTTGAATATGAAAATCTTACATCCATCATCAACTCATTGCATGTAGTAGTGCTTTACTGTGTTTTTCCTGTACAACTCACAGTATTAGCATTCCTCCCTGACTCCTTTAATCTGCACATTAATCCTACATATCACACTAATGCAAACATGCTGGTACTCTCTAAATACTTCCACACACTCACAGGCTCTTTTGACTTTGCAGAGCTGCTGCTGGGACAGAGGCACTGCAGCGGAGAGAGAGAGAGAGAGAGAGAGAGAGAGAGAGGGAGAGAGAGAGAAGGTTGCAGAGCTGTGGGTTGGAGCTGAGGAGGGTTTCCGGACTGTCCTGGAGCGCTTTTGGGTTAGTGGAAGTGATGACACAGCTGGGTGGAGCCAGAAAGAAGAAAGTTCTCAGGGTGCTTCTCAATACTCAAATTGATGCTTCCTCGTTTCCTCCCTCCTCCGTCCTCCAGCCCATGGCCCGGAAACCGATCGAACTTAGCCATCTTGAAGGGCATCTCAATTCTCTAATTGCACCACGAGGAGGAAAGGAACGGGTAGTGAGGAAGCTTCCCGAGAAGTCATGAGTGAGGATATACAGATGTATAAGGTGTAGAGCTAAGATGCAAGGAAAGGAAACGAGGACGCTCAAATAAGAAATGAGAAGCACCCTCAGTCTCCTCATATTGGAGGAAGAGCCCTATCAACTGCTCTGTGGCCTGCCATGTCTTAGAGCTAAAGCATGTCAGCAAATAAACCAGAACTGGACCTTATCTTGGCCACAAAATCTGTATATATTATATAGTGTGATATCAGCCTTAACAAGCCTAACAAGCAGGATCACTGAAGGAAAGAAGAGAACAGAAAAAAAGAGATGAGCTGAAACACAAGAAATACAACCGACAAATAAAATAACACATTAAGTTTCTCAAGATCTCAGTAGAGGATGACTAAACCACTCCAAAAAAAAAGAAGAAGAAAGAAAAAGAAAAAGCATTATCACTGTACTTAAAGTGCTCTATTTTTGCACACAAATTTTGTACTTGATATACTAAAAATTCTTCTTAAGATAATCTTATGAACATCTAAGTGTACTCAACTGTGCTATTTTGAAACACCATGAATATGAACTTAAATGTGCTTTTAATATACTATCTCTGTATTAATAAATTTTATTTAGTTACCACATGTAGTACACTTGAACCCATAGTTTTTTAAATACAGAGATAGTATGTTAAAAGCACATTTTAGTTCATATTTCATGGTGTCTCAAAATAGCACAGTTGAGTACACTTACATGTTCTTAAGATTATCTTAATATACTAAAAATTCTTCTTTAGTACTTAGAGCAGAGCATAGAACCTTTTTGGCTACATTCACACTATCAGTTTTTGAGATTGACAACCACATTTACTTACGTGTGTGAGTCTTGAAATGTCTCGTTCACACTGCAACTTACAGTAGCATCTCAAATACTGTCTTTATGAACGTGCAACAGGAGTCAACCTGTATTCTCTTACCAATAACCACAGCAACAGTGACCAAAGTAATATCAATATCAAAGGAGGCGACATCCATAAAACTGAAAAGCGGAGCATTTGAGTCATATGTAGAGCACAAAACTGACGGGAGCAGATCCAGTGGAGAACAGTGACTAGATCTAAAACCTGTAGAGCTGTACGATTCTGGATAAAATTTTTTGGTTTCAAATAGAGATCACGATTCTCCCACGATTCTGAATATACAACCAAACAAAATAACATGTAATTTACTAGAGGTTCTGACAAAATATAAATTGCTGACTCTAATTGCTGGAAAATGTTTGAATTAATTATTTAAAAAATGGTTTTGAATGAATTCAATGACTCATTAATAAATACTTGTTTCATTGCTGGATGAATCAGTGTTTTTGAACGAATCTTTTGAATGAACAATTCAATGACACATACATTTTTTAACAGTCAGTTGTTGCCACCTAGTGGAATTAGTTGATTTGAACGTTCCGGTATGATTTTGTCAAAGGTTTAATAGACGCGGGAGAATCGTTTTCATTAATAAACTAGGATCGCGTGGGTGCTTGAATCGAGATCGCGATCTTTTTACGATTAATCGCGCAGCTCTACCTTTAGATGACTTACAGTTCATATCTCCGTCACTGTAAGTTACCGAAACTACACATGAAAACCTGCAGAGCAGCTCTCTCGCACTGTATGACCTGATGGACAACTAGTCTGGTTCTGTTCACACAACGTGGGTTTTCCTAGAATGCGGTTGTGAGTCCTGAAAATTTACGGGCGTGAGTTTGGTTATAGAATACGTCACTCACGTAAACAACTGAATGTGAACGTAACCATATTAAAGAACTGAAATACAGGACTGACAACGTATTCTGCTGTGTGAACATGGCCTTTCTCCTTCTGTCAATCCTCATTTCTCCCCTCAGCAGAGAGGATCCCACCTGTGTTTGCAGCAGGCCAATAGACTATGAAAATGTATATTCTGTACTGCTCACTTCTGTCTGGGTTCAGAAACAATGAGGCAGGAGCACACTGAAAACAAGCGGGGCAAATTGAACCGGGCCCTCTCGAGAAGCAGAATATCTGTCACTGCCAGCAGACGGGGCCGGCGCAGTGAATCGGATGGCTTGAGCAGAATGCTGATCCACTGCAAACTGCACGCTCTCTCTCTAACTCACTCTTCTGCTTTCTGCTCATGATGTTTAGAAAATGGCACAGTGCCGCGGTGGGGCCCTAAAATGTGCCCGGTGAAGAATGATGTCATTGATGGGTGCTGCTGAGAGAGTGTGTGAACTCACCTTTATTTGACTTTAATGCTAACAAGAAGCAGAAGCATAAAGCCTGTGTGTTTTCCTTCAAATGATTATGAATCTTTTTGGGATTTTTTTTTAGTGAGGATTGTGTGTAGATTCCTTTGTTCACTATCATAAATTAATTAAGCTAAACATGAATTGAACCTTGGATCAAGGTTATTATTGTTAACTAAAATTAAAACTATTAAAAACATTTTGTTAATTTAAAGGGGACCTATAATGCCCCTTTTACAAGATGTAATATAAGTCTCTGCTGATCCCAGAATGTGTCTGAGAAGTTTCAGCTCAAAATACCCCACAGATCATTATTATAGTTTGTCAAATTTGCCCCTATTTGGGTGTGGGCAAAAACATGTCGTTTTTGTGTGCGTCCCTTTAAATGCAAATGAGCTGCTGCTCCCGGCAACTTTCCAGAAGAGGGCAGCTCGCGCTTTGGTTGCTCAATAACAAAGATGGAGAATCTCACACGCAGCCAAAATGATGATTGTCAAGTAGCGGTGTTCAGCCTTATATTGTTCAAACCGGAGTCGGACACTGATGGAGAGACTCAAGAAGGAAGTACAACTTATAGGATGCATCTGGACGTTTCTGAATGGTTAGTGGATACATTTATGGAGTTGCTGTAGAGTTGTAGTTGCTGTAGAGTTGATTCAACTCCTCGACATGTTAATCTTTTGTGCAATGTTTGTGTCGTCATGTTAATCTTTTGTGCAAATCCAGCGTTGAATTGACCCTAATTTGTGAAGCAGTTTGCAACCTCACCGCTAGATGTCGCTAAAATTTACAACTGAACCTTTAAGCAGAGTTCTGTAAAAGAAAATATCTCCCTTTGCTTTGAACTTTGAGCGTTGTAACTTTGCAGACATTGTTTACGCTCTAACAGCAACATTACACACTAACTAAAGTTTAAAAAGTAAAATCATAATCAACCACCCCTTTAAATAAAGCAGAAATAAAATAAAGCATAAATATTGGATAAAAAAAACTTAAAATTATTAAACGAAAACTAAATGTTGCTTTGGCAACTAACTGAGATACGTTTAAGTTGAAGCACTAAAATTACCAACTGTAAATAAAACTAAAACGGAAATAAAAATGAATTAAAATTAAACAGTAATATAAAAAACTGACAAAAGCACATAACAAAATTATTAAAAATTAAAAACTTTTTTTTGTTTAAAATTATCAAAATTTAAATAATCAGTGAAGACATCATCAATCCTTCTTCAAAAACGTGCTTTTGTCTTACCCTGATTCACTATGGTAAGCCTAATATAAGTTATAATTTAGACCTGACAGGATGGTTTTTTGTGGGAAATGGCATACGTCATTCGCTTGTGCGCATCTCGTCATATCTGCAAATAGAGAAACGTTGCTTAAAGTTACTGTGGGAGTGTGGCATAGGTTAGTAATTTGTCACAACGAGAGAGTGAGGTTGACATGGAGCATGCTAAACCTCGAACCTCCGGAAAATCATCCATTTAAAAAAAAAAAACAGAACAAAGGAGAGTCTACATAGCTAAAAGAGAACACAGCAGAGCTCGTAATAAAACGAGAATCAACCCTGGCTGCTGCCTTTGGCTTTTCAGAGATGGTGAGAACTGAGGGGTTTTAAAGTGTTGTAAAAGAGAAGACATTTTTATTACTCAACAGGTGAGTAAGAGATTTCATTTGAACAGATAAACTGCCATATGTAACTGTCTAACAGAGTTCATTGTAAAGCATTGTGAAGGGTGATTTCATTATGGTTGTAGCGTTGTGCTGGAAGGAAGTACCGTATCTATTAATGGGTATAGCTACAGTAATATCAGCTAGTCAGCTTGAGATCCTTTCCATCTAAACTGGTCTCTTAAGCATAGCAGTGAATGTTTTATGATCCGTATAAACCATATTCATCTGCACAGTCACACAGAGCCGAAGCACAACTAAAACAATCTTCCGCAAAATGGAAGAAACAAAAAACGTTTGTTTTTTAACTGCTAGAGGGCCAAAAGTTAGTGTACCTTTAGACTAAAATTAAAATGAAAACTTAAAATATTTAAAAATATATATATATATATATTTATTCAAAAATATTTATTCAAAGTAAACATATTTATATTGAAAATAGCTGCACTGACCAGAACAGAATGAACTACTCAACACAACTGAAGTGAAATTAAACTGAATTTAGCAGAACTGAATCAAATTTGAAGTAAACTGAATCAATTAATATTTCAATTAATTTTCAGTCACGTGACTGGTATGGAGTCCGGGCGGGCAAAACATCCATAGAACTGCATTATAGGCCTGTAAATTTTCCATCTCAAAAGAGTAAAAACAAAAATATGTGAATAAAATGCTAGTTTTGGGCACCTGTGTTTCATATCCAGCACCTGCTGCAGTATTTCAATCACAAAAAAAAACAGTGACACGTTCTAAAATGCTTAACGTGAAAAACACTTAAAGTGCCTTAATGTACTAAAACAGTGATTTTAAAAGACCTTATTCAGTATACATCTTATTGATGATTAATACAATACACAGGCGAGATGAGCTCAGAATATGAAAGCAATGTCTTAAATGGTTGTTTTCTTTAGGTTTTCTATGGAAAAACGATTAACGAGAAACTGTGTTCTGTTTATATTCTGAGTTCATCTACTTGGGTATACTTAGTATGCATTATCAATAAGGTGTATACTGAATAAGATCTTTTAATATTACTTTCTTACTTAATTAGTACTTTGTACAAACCTGGTAAAAATCACTGGTGGGCAATGGAGGAAGCCTGGTTTTGCCCTCCAGGTGAATGTTCCTATAAGCGTGTGACGTCATATGAAAAGTATGAATGAATAATTTCGAACCAGTTAATCAATTTAAATTGATAAAGCCCATTTGAATTAAATTGAATAAGCCATAAGGTTCCTTTATGCATTAAGGCTTCTAAGTGAAGTCATCTGAGAGCAAAAATGATCCAATATTTGGGTCGTGAAAACTGATCGTTTTTTTTTTTATTCCACACTGGATTTTAAGGGATGTTTCAAAGCCGTCTGAACTTTACCATTCTTTCAAAATCATGCAGTTTCCTCAGGCTGGTAGAATCACTAGACAGAACTGAACTGACAGAAGAGTAACCACTGAATTAAAGTTACTTTCCAAGGCCAAATAACTAGGAACTGCCATGGAAAATCTGTCTCCGCGTATACAATGACAGAATAAAATCTGTCGTATATTTCAATGACTTCAGATTTTTGGGTCATTTCCCAGACTGCGACTGTCACAGGCCTAAATTGTTGAGTTGACGTCACCAGAGGATTTATCCATCTCCGGGTTCTCTGATCACTGGCATGGTCTAACTGCTCCTGATTGAGACTGCCATTCCACACGCCCCCATCACACGCACAAACACACACGCGCTCGCTTACACATCAGCTGCGGTCTGCTGTCGTTTGCGCCACGCCACGGCGAAGCTTGCACACGACTGAATATTTTATACTTAATTGGACACCAGAATTGAGGCTGCATTATTAAAACTTTGCCTCTACCCTATCTTTTTCCCATCTCTTCTGCCACACTCTCTCATCCTCCTTTGTGCTGCGACTCCTTCTGTTCTCGCTTTTTCAAAACAACACATTGTCTTTGATCAGCTCTGCATAGTCAATGCGGCCCACCTCATTTCTGCACTCAGATTTGTCAGACTGGTAGCAAAATGTGAAGGGCAGAGGAATAATAGTGGAATCATTACTGCTCCGTTTCATCATTCCATCTTTTTTTTTTTTTTTTTGGAGTTCAGACCACAAGTTTCACATCTCAACCTGCTTTACTGTGCTCATCTAGACAGAACCAGCCCTCGAATAATGGTTAAAATATCTGAAGTTATTAGTAGAGAGCAATGCATACAGTTTATCTGTCTATATCCCAGTAGTTACACTTACTATTAACAATGTTTACTACACTTTAAAGGACACCTGCTTCATAATGCATAAAAATGACCACACAGATGTTGTGGATTTCTTTTTAGAAATTGTACATATCCTAAAATTTCTTCCTTTAGCCAAAGAATTGGGGTTTAAGTCTAAATATGACATAGCACTGCTGGTTACCCAACATGCTTTGTGGCTGGGGTCAAATCAGACCAAGTTTGATCTGATTACTTGTTCTAGCTGATTGTTCAGTCTACAAAAGTGCATGAAACGTGGGTAAAAGTGGGTATAGTTGATTGTACGTTTACAATATTACGTTCACTGTAATATTGCATGTTGTGTAAGTGTGATACCATTGTTGAGCAGTACAGTCCTAAAACTGTTATTTTTGTTCATTTATTGCTGTAAAATGAAGAAATAGTGTTGGAGAAATAGAGCTTTTCAAAACTCCAAATCAATTTTGCTTTCAAAATGGCTCACTGTTTTGAAGTGCCTGATACACCACATGACGCCTGCTGGTCAAAACTGTATAAATGCAATGAAAAAGCAACCAAATATACACCTTTTACAAACAAATTGCAAATGTTTTCTTGAAAGTGTAATCTATTAAATGCAATCTACAAATCATCAAGTAGCTTTAAATATGAAGTTTCTGTATAATATGTATTCTTTTATTCATTTGTATATCTTGTTTTGTGTATTTAATGGCAGACATTGGCTTATCAGGCCAATAAGAAACGATTAACTACTATTTTACTTTTTAAATTATTCATCATACAAATGTATCATTAAAATTTCTACATTAAAAAAACTAATCTGAGATCAGTTAAAACCATATAGACACTGGTTCATGGGTTGACGGAAATCGGCCTCTAGCAGCGAACCATTGAAATTTCGAAACGGTTACTACATAATGAATTCTCGATTACTGAAATCAATTTACTTTGGCAGTTTGATGCGTGCTCGGAGTCACTGGTTTGAAACAAGTTTTGCAACGGTTCACAAAGCAGTGTGTTGAAACCATAACTGTAAAGTAGTAGTCGCAAAAGAATATAAACTGTAAAAAAGAATTGTTGGTTTAACTTAAAAAAGTAAGTTACCTGGTTGCCTTAAAATTTTGAGTTCATTGAAATTAAAAATTTGAGTTAATACAATGAAGACGATTGATTTGAAGGGTTAGTTTACCCCAAAATGAAAATTCTGTCATTAATTACTCTCTCTCATGACATTCCACACCTGAAAGACTTTCGTTCATCTTCGGAAGACAGAATGCTCTCAGATTTCCTTCCATAGACTGCTTTTGCAACTACCACTTTGACGCTTCAAAAACTTCATAAAGAGATCGGAAAAATAATCCATATAAATCGAGTGGTTTAGTCCAGATTTTCTGAAGAGAATTGATTGGAACAACATCTCCAAAACCACAATATAGAGAAACAGAATAAAACTAAGAAAAAAAGGACATGAGATCTAAATCTAAAATAGATGTAGAGAATATAAATTATGTATAACCATGTGGGAAAAGGAAAAAAAATCAGTAACAAAAATAATACTAATAAAAAAACAAACATCTGATTAGAAAAAAAAAAGATTTCCATTTAAAATAATGCTGTTCTTTTGAACTTCCTATTCATCAAAGAATCCTGAAAAAAAAAAAAAGTATCACAGTTTCCACAAAAATATTAAGCAGCAGTTTTCAACATTGATAATAAGAAATGTTCCTTGAGCACCAAATCATATTAGAATGATTTCTGAAGGATCATGTGACACTGAAGACTGGAGTAATGATGCTGAAAATTCAGTTTTGCCATCACAAGAATAAATTACATTTAAAATATATTAAAATAGAAAATGGTTATTTTTGTAATTATATATATATATTTTTGTTTTGCTTTCACTGTATCTTTGATTAAATAAATAAATGCAGCCTTGGTGAGCAAAAGAGACTTATTTCAAAAACATTTAAAACAATTTACCCCAAACTTTTAAAGAGTAGTGATTTATATCTTAGATGCAGCTTCTATGTAGAGTAAAATTGTTTTATTAAAGAAAATACTACTAGGCTCATAATGTCATGAGGGGGCACCCTATGCAATATCAGTACATCAAAAGAGATCAGAGAAGAGAAGCCATGATTAGCAGCTTGCACAGTATCCACCATGCATCGCCAGAGGCCTCGTCAGCCTTCAGCCCCTCAAACTAAACGGACTGGAGGCATGAGGAAGAAGAGGGTGCCGCCGAGAGATGGATAACTAAACAAAACAGCAAACAATATTAAAGATGCAGCTCAGAGAGATGTAACCTCACTGGCTGCCAACATCCAAATGAGATCCAGTGGTGTTTAAAATGTGGAGAGAATGCCCAAAATGAAGGAGGTCACATGAATAATGAATGTGTGTGTGGACCCGCAGTTTCCTTTGTCATCTTAGAAGGCAAGGTCACATTTTAAAAGCTGGGCTTATACTGGCAGCCATAGCAATCTAAGACCGCGGCTCCTTATTATGCACCTCAGCTGCTTTTGGAAACGTATAAAAATGCATTTTTTTTTATAGCATTGCTGAAAACACATCTGCCTCTATCTCTCTCTCTCTCCTGAGCAGAAGATGCCATTAGAGAATTAGAGTTTCCCCCTCCCCTGCTTCTGTCCCCACTCCTCTCATTATGTCCATGCACCAAGGTGAAACACACCATCACAGCTTTCACTCCCAGGCTAAAGTTAGATTTACCCATTATCTCCCGCATCAGAATCGGCCTCCAAAGCTTGGAGCTCCAAATGGGCAATGTTCGCGGCACCTGCCACTGTCGTTAGTGTCTATAGAGGGGAATATCACTCCTCACCCCAGATGACTGGTGCTGAGGATCTGCTCCATCACTGAGTGAGGCTGCAGTTTTCAGTGGCACTGCAGATGTGCTATATTTAATCGCTAAGGTGGGACGGCTGTGGTGTCTAAATGGGGCGAACAGCTGCAGGCTGGCCAGCTCTCAGTCACTTAAGTATTTTTAAAAGTCCTGAGTTAGACACATCAACAGTTCATGTGCACCAGTACGGCTCCCTGCTGACACACACATACACAGGACTGCAGTGCATATATATGAGAACAGCGGACAAGTACACAATTTTCTCTTATTGTCATTTATTGATAAAACCATAATAAGATCATTAAGAAATCAGCTGCTCAGGCATTATTGCAAAATAAACCAATCTCGGCTATAGAGCGCTTCAGGAATTACTTATTTTTGAAGGCCAAAACCCGGAAGCAAGTTAGCATAGCACGTTGTAGGCTACATTTAGACTTTTACTTCTGTTGATTGTATTTAGGGATTAATTTGTGAAGGTTATAAAGAAGAAAGCATATATGATTTTAAACTTTTTTGTTTTGACAATACAAAAAGTAGTGGAAAAGTTCACAGGAAGAAGCGATAGATGGTGAGTTTCCCTCCATTTTGATAAGCCTGTTTCACTCAGTTAAAATGTACATATTTCATTGGTTACATTGTTTAATGTTTATGTGAAAGATTGTGACAGCGACTATTTACACTAGTTTTAAAAAAGTTAGATGCTATTTACACAGTGTAAATAGTAAATACTGTTTACACTACATATAGTCATCTTCATTTATATACAATTTTTTTTTTTTTACAATACAGATTGTTTCAAAGCAGCTTCACAGT
Source organism: Ctenopharyngodon idella (assembly GCF_019924925.1). Taxonomy (NCBI): domain Eukaryota; kingdom Metazoa; phylum Chordata; class Actinopteri; order Cypriniformes; family Xenocyprididae; genus Ctenopharyngodon; species Ctenopharyngodon idella. Next base: position 20,218,208 of record NC_067235.1, on the reverse strand, counting down.
GATAATAGGAAAATTAATGGACAGATTATTTGGGCTTTACAGCAGCTCTAGTAAAAAGTTATTATCAAGCTAAAGTAAGTTTTTAATTGAATCACTTCTGTTGTAAAAATCATTAATTATTAACCTGGGGGCCACTTAAATGACACCTTTTTAACTGAAAACAGAAGACTTTTAATGCAATCTTGCCGTTCATTTACGTGTTTAGTCTATAGGTATGTGCGTTTGAATGTGTATGTGTGCAGACGCTTAGTCTTTTTTACAAAGTGACATTGCCAAATTACTTGTCTGGCCAGCATAATACAGAATTATTAGTCGTTTCTGCGGATCCATGCAAACTGGAATCACTTTGATAATGTTTTATCTATACTTGGAAAGGAAAGGGATGGAGGCCTTTGCAGGGGATAGTTTGTTGACACTTCAGGGCTGTGTTGTCGTTGTGTCTACACTATAATGCCAAAAGTTTTGAGATGCCTGCCTTTACGTGAACATGAACTTTAATGACATCTCAGTCTTAATCTGTAGGGTTTAATATGGAGTTGGCTCACCCTTTGCAGCTATAACAGCCTCAACTCTTCTGGGAAGGCTTTCCACAAGGTTTAGTGTGTTTATGGGAATTTTTGGCCATTCTTCTAGAAGCGCATTTGTGAGGTCAAGCAGTGATGTTGGCGAGAAGACCTGGCTCGCAGTCTCCGCTTTAATTCATCCCAAAGGTGTTCTATCGGGTTGAGGTCAGGACTCTGTGCAGGCCAGTCAAGTTCCTCCACACCAAACTCACTCATCCATGTCTTTATGGACCTTGCTTTGTGCACTGGTGCGCAGTCATGTTGGAACAGGAAGGGGCCATCCCCAAACTGTTCCCACAAAGTTGGGAGCATGAAATTGTCCAAAATGTCTTGGTATGCTGAAGCATTAAGAGTTCCTTTCACTGGAACTAAGGGGACAAGCCCAACCCCTGAAAAACAACCCCACACCATAATCCCCGCTCCACCAAACTTTACACTTGGCACAATGCAGTCAGGCAAGTACCGTTCTCCTAGCAGCCGCCAAACCCAGACTCGTCCATCAGATTGCCAGACAGAGAAGCGTGATTCGTCACTCCAGAGAACACGTCTCCACTGCTCTAGAGTCCAGTGGCAGCGTGCTTTACACCACTGCATCCGACACTTTGCATTGCACTTGGTGATGTAAGGCTTGGATGCAGCTGCTCGGCTATGGAAACCCATGGAAGCTCTCTATGCACTGTTCTTGAGCTAATCTGAAGGCCACACAAAGTTTGGAGGTCTGTAGCTATTGACTCTGCAGAAAGTTGGCGACTTCTGCGCACTGTGCGCCTCAGCATGCTGAGTTGCTGTTGTTCCCAATTGCTTCCACTTTGTTATGATACCACTAAGTTGACCGTGGAATATTTAGTAGTGAGGAAATTTCACGAATGGACTTATTGCACAGGTGGCAACCTATCATGGTACCACACTTGAATTCACTGAGCTCCTGAGAGCGACCCATTCTTTCACAAATGTTTGTAGAAGCAGTCTGCATGCCTAGGTGCTTGATTTTATACACCTGTGGCCATGGAAGTGATTGGAACACCTGAATTCAATGATTTGGAGGGGTGTCCCAATACTTTTGGCAATATAGTGTAGGTGCAGGTCCTTTATCTCAACTGGATATGGCCTCGATCTGGCAGACTACTGTAAACCTCGGGATAAACAGAGAGAGACTAATATTAGCGTAGACGCCAGTACATCAGGTGTTATGGGAAGTGTTCCCGGTTCCGGCTGAACTACAACAAATAATATCTTCTTTGTGCATAATACAAAGAAGGATAGATGCTATTCACATAAAATGTAAATAAAATGAATATGCCATAGGGCTAATGGTAAAATTAGGGATGTAACGATGCATCCGGAACCGGTTGAAAATCGATTAAAAAATGACGATTCTGCTGTCATGAAGTTTTATGTAGCATAATTTCATAAAGCTAAAGTCTGAACATTCTGTTTTTGATTCAAATGTTAAAAATTATACAATCTAATTTAAATTAAAAACTGCTCATGCTGCATGTATGCTGCATCTTTGTTGGGATCGTGATTAAAATGCAGTGGTTGCCTTTAATTTTAAATGGCTACAGATAGTTCAACCTGTAATAGAGCAAATAAACATCTTGTTCATGTACCCATATGAAGAGATTTCTTTTATTTGTATTATCTACTTATTTATTTATTTGATTTAGGATTTGTTTTAAAATTTCAATTTAGTTTTGTTATGAAGATATTTCAATTTCACAAAGAAATATGCAGCATTTTGTCTGAGAAATAATAAAAAGACACTTTCTCATTTAAATCTCATTTTGTTAAAAAAATCGTGGGAAAGTCAAATCGTGAAACCAGTATCGTGAATCGTATCGAATCGTGAGTTAAGTGAATCGTTACATCCCTAGGTAAAATATCTAAGCGATGGTGGGCGGAGCTATTGAAAAGGGACTTTGATAACAATTTGACTGTTTGCACTTAGTGTAAATAGCACTGCTAAAGTTTATATTCTTTTAATGGTATAATGTTTTGATTTTAGTCTGATAAGAGATGAGGTTATGGATATTTTGACCTTTTATGTGGCTTTGCATCATTTACTGCACAACTTAACTCACTGGTTGCTGAAAAGTGATCAAATTTGATCAAGTAGTTGTGAGTGACAACTGTGCTCCAGAAATATGCAGAATTGATGCTTAGAAGTTCCTCACAAGTTATTCATAAGTTCAGAAGCATGACTACTGAGTGGTATTAGTGTCACATGACTATCCTTAAGAACTGGAGAACTGGCCTACTATCCTAATGCCCGTATCTCGCACAACTTCCATTGCTGGCCCTTGAGTGTGTGTAAGATTGTGCTTTATGAACACAGTTTAAGTCATAGACACCACAAGAGGATCTGTGGTCCTCAGGCAGTGTAAGGGAAGCTGATTTAGCATCTCTCCCGCAGATTATCCCTAGAGTGTGGAGACGCCACTTAACGGCTGGAGGGAATACAGTGTGTGTGCATGTATTGAAATCCTCTCTGCCTCTCTAAGCTCCTCCAGTCCAGTCTTGCCATATGGGGCGGGCCCAGCAAAGCAGTCTGGGATTTCCTTCGAGTTAAGAGTTAGAAGAGAAATGAGGAGAGTTAAAAAACTGCCCAAACTAGAGGATGATAGTTGCAGTAATAATGAGATTAGTGTGTGTGTGTGTGTGTGTGTGTGTGTGTGTATGTGTGTGACTTGGGGATCTGTCTCACAGAAAGAGGATCTCCGCTACGTGGGCCTTGATGCCATTCCTTGACAGATGTTTTCAGTTTTTCCTCTCTGTACACAGACAGAAAAAGTTAGCAAGTGTGTGAAGAGCAGGACTGGTGTTCACAGGAAGCTCTCATGCTGAGCTGTCAGTGGAGATTTGTGCTGAAGAAAGAGCATGTGAGATGTGCATTGTTTAAAGGTTAGTGGTGAGGCCAGGCGTCCCTCTGATGATAACAGCCCATTGCGGAGGTCATTCCCAGACTAGGTCTTTTCTTATTACATCTGTCCTTTCTGTTTTTTCTGGAGGATATCAACATCACACCTCTTCTCATGCCCTGCCAGATGAGCTGTGTGTAGTTGTGGTGTGTCTTTACCTTTAGATTTAGTCAGACAGTGATTGACACTGACATTCCTGTCCTGTGTTTGTAGTCCGTGGAAGAACGGACATGACCCATATGCCAGAAAAGAAACAAACAAACAAAACAACCAAATGCCAAAACTTAAAAAACACCCCAAACCCCCCCAGATCCAAAAGGAGAACAACAGATAGGAGAACAACAAAAAGGAGAACAACATAAATTTCTTTACTGAGCTTGTCGTATTGCTTTCTGGGATAGCCGTGACTACCCGCTGACTTAAACTGCGTAACTTAACATCAGGATCTTGCTCGCTGAGGATTGCTTTGTTGTTATGTTTTAGTTTTTTTTTTTTTCATTAGAAATTCTAAAGAGAGTCAAAAATTAAACAATCATACAATATAAATGGAGGGAAAGTATTGATTAAAAATAATTATTCATACAAGGCGCTCATTAGTGGCCCAAACAGATGCATGCAAACAAACAAAAACACGCAGGCCCACATCAGACTCACTAAAAATAAATAAAGAAAACATAAAATGAGACCATAAAAAGTAAATTCAGAAGATCAAAATCCTCTTCTCAAATAAAATATGAGAAGAAATCAATAAGCATAAAGTAAGCTTTAGATTTTTGTTTTATTTGAGCCTTATACTCAATTCTTCTCTTTTTTTTGTTTGACTTTTTTTTCTCGTAATCTTGCAATGAACATTGTCCATAGGAAGAGAAATCACAAATCTCTTAATCACTTTCATATCTCAATTGTTTTTCCTATAGAAATGAGATGAAATAGGGAGCAAATCTGCTTCTTAGCTCAACCTGTAAATTCAGATTTATAAGACATATTAAAACACACATTTTAAACTGACTCTTAATCAGTGTTACTTTAGTATTATTTCTATAGCATTTTAGTATTTATTGTATTTATTAGTATTTTGAATTACTTTTTTTATTCATAATTCTTTTTTTAAATATTTCTATATCTTTAATTTTTTTTTCAGTTTAGTAATCTTAGTACTTCAGCTTCAACTTATTTTATTTTAGTTGCCAAAGCATGGCTTTCTCTTTTTTCAAGTTTAAGATTTTTATTTAATATTTAATATATATTTTATTTCAGCTTAATTTCAAATTAATGAAAATTATTTTTTATAATTTTAGTTTTAGTTAACATGGGCTTTTCACACTGCCCTTAACCCCGGGTTATTGTCGTTTTAAACACCGCTTCTTACCCGGGGTTATGAAACCCTGCTCTGGGCTTTTGCGATGTTAACTGCGCATTGCGGTGCCAAACTCGTACAGTGTGAAACGATGCGCTGTTAGAATGTTACAGCTAGACGCTTAGCAACCGACAACGAATCGCATACCTCATATTCATGTGCTTTGGGCAGTCACGGAAACACAGCGTGATGTATAAACAGTCGTTTCTGCGTATGATAGGAAAAATGTCAAACAGCGATGGAAAATGCGACAATTGGAGTGAAGAAGAGATAGTCATTCTTACCTTTTATACTTCGAAAAGTTCACTCAGAAAAAAAACTTGATATTACAGTCTGCAATGTGTAATATGAGGACGCGCAATGCTAGAGGCTTTATGTAAACAGGTCACGTGCTCCTTTTGTCCAGTCACTGACATCGCAAATATGCAGATAATGTGCAGTGTGAAACGATAGCTTATGAATACCCAGGATTAACTATTAACCCTGGGTATAGTATGTGCAGTGTGAAGTGTAAATAAAGATAACCCAGGACTTAATTTAGCAGTGGTTTAGAATGACCCAGGTTTAACTATTTCAACCCCCGGTTTCACAGACAAGGCTTAAGCTAGTCCTAGACTAAAATGCATGTTTGAGCTGTTTTAACTGAAAGCAACTTGTACTGACATATCTTAAAATACGTCAGTGCCATTGTTTTGCCTCAAGATGCACACCATTAATGTTTTTTTCAAGTGTACATTTATAAAAGATACTTAAATATCCTAATTGAACTAAGGCCTAATCCTGGCTTAGGCTAAGCCTTTTCTGTGAAATCGGGCCCAAGTGTGAAAAGCCCTAATAACAACATTTCTCCGAATGTGGTTTGAGTAAGTGGATCACAAAATGTTTCGGACCAGGTTTACACTTCTGTTTAGTACAGTCATCAGATCACTTGAAATGGATCTTATAGGCCAACTGTGTAGTTAACAGTTTTCTCCTTGTTTCTACATTTAAGTAATATTACACATCTGAGATAAAGTTGATAATTAGCATTAACTCTCCTGTGCTAAGAAAGATCAACTTCTGAAGAATAAAATGTTCCTTTGGGACTGGGAGATGTTTGGAGATTCTCCGATGAGCTGTAGTCTCTAGGTTCAACATCAAGTAAGTTAAATTGCTCTGATCTTAGATTCTAACACATCGTAAGCCATTAAAAACCACCTCTGAGGCCATAGTAAAGCAACCTGGCACACAGAGAGATGGTGTGAAGAGAGAGCGAAAAACACACAAAAACGTTTCATCTGCAGAGGACAAAGGGTCTCAAGCACAGTGAAGCACATGTTCATTAGTGCTATTTTTTGCCTCTCTTTCTCTCTAGAATTGAGTATGTCTCAGTAAGGCCCATTAAAAACAGGCTAATGGTTATTACTCTGCTTCCCCATTATCAGCCACCGTTCATTTTTTTGTTTATCTTGTTCTACTGTATTGAATACATGTTTTATGGAAATGCACCAGATTAAATTGCCAATTCATTCCTCATAATTCTTCGGCGAGAATTAAATTGCTTTTAGAATAATGATGGGGCTTGTGTGTTGCACTCTTTGGAAGTATCTTGGTAATTTTTAATTTCCACAGAGGAACCACTTCTTTAAACTATATGTAGAGCATATTCAGGGGCCCAGACACACTGCTGGATTCTGCATAGGGTATCGAGAGAGTTTGTCTGTTGTAAAATCTGATGTTTCAGTGCCTGAGGTTTATTTTACTATTATTTATATATGATTATATTATTTATTAATATTTTAAATTAGCTTTTATTTTGTATTTTCAGTTTTCATTTTAATTTTAATTTTAATTTAAGGTTTTTGTAGTGTCATGTGCTTTTGTCATTGCTTTAATTTATTTTGTATTTCAGTTTTAGTAATTTTAGTACTTCAACTTATTTAATTTTAGTTAGTTGCCAAGGCAACATTTATAATTATAAGATATAAAAATTTATAGAATTTTAATTTGAAATTATTTTTAATAGTGTTAATTTTAGTTAAAGGGGACCTATTATGCTCCTTTTCACAAGATGTAATATAAGTCTCTGGTGTCCCCAGAATGTGTCTGTGAAGTTTCAGCTCAAAATATAGCACAGATTATTCATTATAGCTTGTCAAATTTGCCTCTATTTGGTTGTGAGCAAAAGCACGCTGTTTTTGTGTGTCAATTTAAATGCAAATGAGCTGCTGCTCCTGACTGCTTTCCAGAAGAGGGTGGAGCTTTAACAGCTCACGCTTTGGTTGCTCAACAACAACAAAGCTGGAGAATCTCACTCAGCCAAAATGACGATTGTCAGTAATGGTGTTCAGCCTTACATTGTTCAAACCGGAGTCGGACACTGATGGAGAGACTCAGGAAGAAGTTACAACTTTAATGAAATGAAACTGGACGTTTCTGAATGGTTAGTGGATAAATTTATGTAGTTTCTGTGGAGTTGATTCAACTCATCGACTAGCATGTGCCGTCATGTTAATCTTTTGTGCAAATCCAGTGTTGAATTTAACCTCGTTTGTGAAGCAGTCTGGTGAAAAATGTCGGCATGGCAACAACACTTTACTACAACTCTTCCTCTTCTCTAAAGCAGCCCAACATGGTCTCACCCCCTTTGTTGCGTGTTCCCGGGGGCAGGGTTTATGTAAATTTTGCGGTTTGTGATATCACCAACCCAGGAAGAAGCTTGTTGTAGTCCCTACCAGCCGCTTGTTGTAGTCCTTAAAAAGAGATTTCTGTAAAATAAAATATCTCCCTACTCCCTTTGCATTGAACTTTAAGCGTCGTAACTTTGCAGATGTTGTTTATGCTCAAACAGCAACATTACACACTAACTAAAGTTAAAAAAGTGAAATCATAATCAAGGACCCCTTTAACAATAACAACACTGGGCTGGAGGACTTTTAAAGGCTGGAGGCTTGTAGAGAATATGACAATGCTGTGTGAGCTATATAAGAGGTTCTATTAGTGAACTCAATGCTTACCTGCACATACATTTAATTGCGAGCGATGTGTGCCCTTCTCTCAAAGCAGGTCTAGCCTGGAATCTGCTTCATCTCCTGCTCTGAGATGAAAGATCGATTGGCAGATTAAGAGACTGGCAGTGTGATGGACTCACTGTAGCATCATGCTAAACTCTCTGACTTTGGTGGCAGATGCATTTGCTCTCCCTCTGCTTTCTCTCTACTAGGGCACACCAGCCAAGCAAGTCCCCAATTCAAATATTAAGCTGAGCATATTTTTTTAATATTCATTGTTTAGTTTTTAGTTCACGCTATCTCAACTTTTTGGTATGGTAAGCATTCTCATTTGGGCCAACTTGGGCTAGTTGGTGGAAATCACCCAGAAATTGGGTATCGGTTTGATGTGAGATAAGAGGCAGTGATAATCATGTCCCAGTGCCCATGGCATCTCTCAAATCATGAGGGAGGTGGTTTTGTGTCCGGTTGCTTAGAAACAGTGGACTGGGAGAATGAGTTGCCATTGTAACATTGAGACCGAAAAGATTGGCAAGACCGCCGAACGCATTGAGCCATTCAATGAGATTGCCACTGTGAGAATGACATTATTTAGCTGCCTTTCTGCTTTTGTGCTTTAGAGTTGGTGGCTTTGTGCCTCTATAGAACACACACAGAGGAAACAGAGGTGGCTCTCCACAAATATGATTTCATAAAATATAATTCAATCTGTACTGCACTTGATGGCATAAGACATATTAATGTTAGCAAGCAAGAAAGGAAAAAAAAAAGGACCTGATTAATGTTAAAGATTAAGAGTAAATGTCGACAAGTGACTATGTATGTACAATAGTGACTCATTAAATCATTTACAGATTAATTTCATTAATGAACAATGAATCATTTACTCAACAGATTCATTCAAAAACAAAGATTCATTCAGCAGCAACTGAACTTAAAAATGCTGCCTTTCGAAGGACTATGGAAGTAAATTAATGCCAAATGTTTTTGAAATAGAAAGCTTGTTGAATTGCACTAATTGAAAAAAAAACTATGCATTGCATTAACATTTTGATGCATTGTATTTTTAGGGCTTGCATTTTTATGGGCTGAAATTCAACATGGTCGTATATTTAAGCTGTGAATATTTCAATTCAAAATATTTCACACACATTTTCATTATTAAAAATTCAATCATTTATATTCACCTTTCAGATTTCACTTCCAAAATATTCATTCTGTTTAAAAATACAACCTATAAAATTCGACTAGCAATTTTCGGTCCATTTTATTTCACTTTACAAATTCGCTTCCACAAATTCAGTGGTTCAAATTCGGCAGAAAATTCAACATTTCACATCGGGGAACTGCAGGAAAAGCAGTAGAGTGCCGATGCATGATCTCCATCTGCTGTTAGTCAACCTCACCAGCAGGTGCCGCTAGCGGCTGTTTACGAAGACCAAAGCAACAGTTAGAAACAGGTCATTCATTCATTAAAACGGATTTGCAGAAATAGAGCAAGCGTAAGTGTATGTGTGATGATTATCAAGGCCAGTATAAATGCAGAAAAGCTGATAAAGACACAAAACCTGCATTTATGTTTAATTCAGTGTTTTTACAGTTACTTTCCCTGTGTAGGTTACATGTAAACAGCTTTCTCTCTAGTGAGTGAGATTATAACGTTTTTCCCTATGCTGATGTACAGATCAAATCTGAGGAGACATATATTTCTCTCTGTTGTTTAGTTTCCTTAACTTTATATCACAGCACTGTGTTGTAATACTAGGGTTTTCCTCATACGTCATAGGACTCCCCTGCCATCAGGACACATAAAACGCTTAATATGGACTAGTACAGTGATATAAAAGACCAAATTTGCACCTTATTTGTGATGTAGGTTATATTATATAGGCTCCAAGAAAGCAGATACTGGCATAAAGTTGGTTTGACGCTGAATGTTTGATATTCGCAAATTTAGGGACTGTCTCTAAAGTTACATTTGGTATTCACGTTTCTACCTTCAATAGCATTTAAAGAGAATAACTTACAGTCACAAAACCAACTGTAAAAATAATCCATCCAAAATAATTGATATCGAATCGAATCGAAATCGTAATCGAATCGCAAGCATGTGAATAGAAATTGAATCGAATCGTGAAAATTGTGTCAATACCCAGCCCTACTATTTTGCTGTAGATCATTAAATTATTACGCTGCCTCAGAAGCCTGTCTGAAATCAGTTTCATGAGGTACCTTCGTGCGCAAACGCTGCCTTTAGAGTCATTACCTAGGCAGCGAGGCAACAAGTCAGCTGCCTGAGTTTTCGGAGACCGACCAAAGGCTTGTTCGAGATGCATAGGCGCTGTGCAGACCAATCGGTGTATGACATTAAAGTACCGCGAGAGCGATTCAATAGCATAAGAAGTTGTATGCTCTCCAATCGCTCTTGCGGTACTTTGATGTCATACTGCGCAGCGCCGATGCATCTCGAACAAGCATCAAGTCTTAATGAGTGATTCTTTGGATTTCTTTACTCAACCGATTCATTCAAAACCACTGATTCATTCATGAATGAAACAAGTCATTAGCTGCACTGAAATTGTGTACACTATTAATAGGTACTTTTTTGAATAAGTACTTGTGTTGTGACTGTTAAATTATGTTCTTTACAATATAAATCCAGACGTGGTACATTTGTCTTGTTGCCATTGCCGTTTGATCTATCTGCATCATTTGCATTGCTTCACTGCTATCCACACCTTCTCTCTTGTGGCTTCATAAGATAGTAAACTATTCATCATCATCAGATGCGCAGTTCAGAATCTTGCTGGAAGTAGTAGGCCATCTGGATAATTTTGTCTACTGTTTTGTGGATACTTTGAATTCGGACATACTACTCTTTTCACATGCTGTTTTTCACCTACGTTTTCGCTCAATGAGTGAGTCATTTGACTCAACCGATTCATTTAAAAATGTGGATTCATTCAGAAATGACGGCACTCTTTGTTGCTTGAAATCCGCAACTGTTTATTCTGCTGTGGCTTTTGGGTATATTTTTGGTTGGCTGAGCAAAAATAAACTAACTTTTTGTTTATTGAATTGTAGTATAAAAGCAATATCACACGCAAAAATGATGATTGGAGGATATTTAATGTCGCATTTTCACAATAATTAACATCATAAATCTGTTTTTTTTTATTTATTTTTTTTATGTGATGTACATTTATAACACTATACCTTGTATTACCCTGGCATTAATTTACAAAAAAAAAAAAAAAAAAAAATTGATGCGATGGAGTTTCTAGCTGCTGAGGGAATGACTGTAAAGTTGTCATCTTTCTCTCCTCTCACTTCTATAATCCATCTCTCTAAATTTTCTTCCTCGTTGGTAAAGTCCTAGAAATGCCAAACTGATTTTTTTTCTTTTGATGTGGAGCAAATGTACTTTCTATGTACTTGCTATTCAGTAATTTTACATTTCATACCTGGAAATGTGAGAAGGGTCCATTCAGAACATTAGCATTCTTGCTTGTGTGAAATTGCTTAATAAATATTATAATACTGGTTACTTGTTGATTATCTATACGTACGGTAAATGGTGTTCCAAATTCGCCCCCTCGTTTCAAAAGTCCAGCACACACCACTGCTGTCAGTATCATGTCTTCAGGCATCGGAGGTGTTGTGGTTATTCAGGGAGATTGCACGCCTGTCACGTAGTATCACCTGCTTATACATTTAAGTAAGTGAATAACAGCACGTGAGCGAGGGTGCTGTGTGTGTGTGTGTGTGTGTGTGTGTCTCACCCGGTGGCCTGGAAAAGCATTTTCACTCCAGTGAATCCGTCGTGACAACAGGTATTAGGGTATGATTTGCCGCTGAGCTTAATGGAGCTTAAAGAAAGTGGCCCTGAGCTTCTCTCCTGTCTGTCCCTCCCATCACATCAGGAGAGTGCTCGTGAAGGCTGGTGTCACCTTGATATCAATGACCTGCCACTTTGCATGGAGGATTTAGGACTGTATAGAGCTGAGGTAATGCCTCACACAAGTCCAGCAAAAGTTCTGTTTGTCTCCGTCAGTTGATTTCATTTTTTTTAAATTGTTGTATCGCCATCTACTTTAGGACACAGGTCATGAGCTGGTATGGTGACTGTGGAAAGCAGGAGACTGATAGACAAGAAAGAGAGACAGAAAATACACTGAATCAGAGAAAGATCACCAAAGAAATAGTCACAAAGACAAACAACAAGGTAGTCCAGTGCAAAACCTCTTATTAGTTAAGTCAATTTATTTATGTAGTGCTTCATACAATATAAATTGTTTCAAAGCAGCTTTATAGTGATAAACAGGAAAATAATGATCAATAATGGAAACAGAGATCAATTGTGCTGTAAAGCTGTTCTATAAAGACAACAGTGTCATTATTCATCTGAAATCAGTTCAGTGTTGATTTAATTATGAAATGAGTTAATTTCAGCTATAAGTAGCTCTACAGGATAAGTTTGCATGTACTTATCTTTAAGAATAATTTAATGCAAATTTACTCATGTCGTTCCAAACCCATGTGATTTTTGCAGTTGTTATTTGAGATATTTTGAGAATGTCTAAAAACTGCACCTCTCTAAACAATGAATGTTTAGAGTAATGGAGCAAAATACAATAAAAGTGATCCATACAACTTATTTGCCATATATTGGGATATTATTAAAGGATTAGTCCACTTTCAAATTAAAATTTCCTGATAATTTACTCACCCCCATGTCATCCAAGATGTCCATGTCCTTCTTTCTTCAGTCGAAAAGAAATTAAGGTTTTTGATGAAAACATTCCAGGATTATTCTCCTTATAGTGGACTTCAACTGACCCCAAACAGTTGAAGGTAAAAATTACAGTTTCAGTGCAGCTTCAAAGGGCTCTAAACAATACCAGACGAGGAATAAGGGTCTTATCTAGTGAAACGATCTGCCATTTTCTAAAAAAAAAAAATTATAATGTATATGCTTTATATAAACAAATGATCGCCAGACCGCACTTTCGTATTCTTCAAAAAGCTTGTAAAGGTTGTCCTACACCTTCCCTATTCAGCTTATGGAAAAAATGGAACTGGCGCCACGTTTCGCTAGATAAGACCCTTATTCCTGGTCTGGTATCATTTAAAGCCCTTTGAAGCTGCACTGAAACTGTAATTTTGACCTTCAGCCGTTTGGGGTCAATTGAAGTCCACTATAAGGAGAATAATCCTGGAATGTTTTCATCAAAAACCTTAATTTCTTTTCGACTGGCTTGAATTGAATGCAAAAGTAATTTTCAGAGCTACTGCATAATGATTTCAAAACTTTTTCCCTTTCTCAGACAAATCCATTGCATGGTTTCAAAAGACATGGATATCTATACTGTATGCTTTTCATCAGCTCACAAACCCCAAAGGAGTGCAAAACCCAGTTTGGTCTTGATCTACATTTTTAAAATATACTTATGTACAAAGTCTAGGGTTTTTTTTTTTTTTTTTGAGATTCCATGTTTTATTCAAACAAGTGCTTCAGAAAAGCCGAGACCAAACAAACAAACTTAAGTCCTTAACGGATAACTGGTCCAGCGAGAAAGGCAGAGATTGATGGTTCTGATGGTTTATTCATAGATCCAGTCTTGCGCACAGCTCTTGTAGGCCACTGGCTCCTCAGGCTTGAACCACAGGCTGATCTCTTTATTTGCGCTGTCCACAGAGTCTCTGCCATGGATGATGTTCCTGCCCACTTCGATGCAGAAAACGCCCCTGATGGTTCCAGGTTTTTGGAGTCTGCAGGATTAATCTCTCTGAGCATCACCCTACCAGTCTTCACAACATTCAGACCCTCCCATACCATCACAAGAACCGGCCCAGAGTTCATGTACTTGAAGAGTCCAGGGTAGAACAGCCGGTCCTTCAGGTTGATGTAATGCTGCTTCAACAGCTTCTCAGATGCCTGAAGGAACTTCCTCCCACCAGTTTGAAGCCCCTCTGCTCAAAGTTCTTGATGATTTCTCCCATGAGGCCTCGCTGCACACCATTGGGTTTAATGGCAATGAAGGTGCGCTCTGTTTTGGCAGCCATGACTCCTACTGATGAAATGGTTAGATATTGTGAAGTGGATTCTGCAGGACGGAGAGACAAACAGAAGCAAAAAGTCTAATATTTTATGGTTCTTTATCTCATAATTTCTGCATCTTAAAAGCTTCATTCAATTGCATAGTGCAGATTAGAGCAAACTGGACATTGTGGAAAATAGCTTCTTTTGTGTTCTGTGGAAGCTTGAACAACATGAAGGTGAGCATATGATGATAGATTTTTCATTTTTGGGTGAACTATCCCTTTAGGTGAAGAGGTCAGTGCTGTTTTCATGTGATTAGGCTGCAATCTGTGACTGCATTGATCTTACCGATGGTAAAAAAAAAGAGAAAAGGCTCCATATGTTGTCCAATTATCAGGAACCGTTGGGTGAATGTCTGTATTTCCGCACACAGGACATGTGAAATCCCTCAGAGACCGTTCTGTGAGTAATTACCCATCAGCACAAAGATCCCACATGCTTTCTGCCACAACCGGTAAAGGTTAACAGTGGTGTCATATCATTCTGAGGGTTTATGGCAGGGAGGTGGTGGTATAGGAGCCTTTTGTCTTTAACCGTCAAAGAATAATTTTCTATTCACCAAGATAGTGACCGTTACCATCTACGCCCCACCCCATTCCAGTCATACTCTTCTCAAAGCTGTCATTTTAAAAATTCATGGGCTGTTTTTGTCCAATTTGAGCCCCACTCTCAGTGAATGGAGGCTCTTTTGTGTTTCAATAAGGAGATCTTGGGTGTTGAACATACAATGGCATGTTTGGCTTGGAAATAAGCCAGCTTCTAATGACATATTATGTGTCTTTCAGTTATATGTCCTGCATAAACACACTTTGACACTGTCAAACATTGCAGTTAATGTCTGTGTAATGGCCGTCTTTTACCTGGGATTTAGAGACCCTCTGAGAGACTTCATCCTGGCAGTGATGGAAGAGATCAGCCATGCACCAGATGTGATAAATTTCCCCGGGTTTTTCCGTTTAGCGTGTTGCTTGAGAGCACCAGGGTTGGTTGTTTTCTTTTGTTACCCAATGACACGCTGTCATGTAAAACGGAATATAAAACATTCCTATTAAGGGAACGAGCGATTAAACATGAAAAGGCTTGGATGGCTCTCTGTTATAAATTAATAATTCCGAAATCCTTTTCCCTTCACTCTGTGTCTCTAGGTGTCAGCCTTAATGACTAGCTTAAAAAAAGATATGCCTACCGCGTACGTCTCTACAGATGAGCGGTCATCGCGGCATTGTGCCTTAAAATTGCTTGTCATAAATTACCCCTCCCCGTGTTCGCCTGCAGCACTTGATGTCTTGAATTCGGGCCATTTTGCAAGCTGTATTCAAGCATGAACTTCAATTTGCTTTTCATAAAGGGATTACACAGCCACTATTGTCACTCTTCACCACATGTACCTTTCACTTATGAAGCACAATTGCATTCTGATTTCTTAGCAACTGGTGTGGGCCCCCGATGCCGTTCCTGGCCCCTGCCTTTAGATTCATCCCATTTCGGTAGGATGTCTGAAGTAATAGCAGATAAAGATGAATACAGGAATGAGGTTATTGAGGTTGACAGGAAGAGTGAGCGAGAGAAGATAGCAAAATCATTATGAGAATGTATGAGTCTTGGGGTTTTAGGGTTTGTATGTGGAAGGTTAACTGTGCTAGAAAGATTCAGAGCTGTTTTGGTGTTCTCCATAAATTCATGGAGTACTTAAAGTCAGCCGTGAGATATTTGCAATTGCACACCTGGCATCTATAGGTATATTCGACATCTATCACACCATCTTCATGCAGAGTGCTGAAAGATGGGTGTCTTAAGTCAAGCGTTCTCATTCATTCACATTTAAACACTGCCAGCTGTGTTTCTCCAGACGTCTGACCCAAGTCTGCTATCGGTGCCAGGCAACTCAGTGCCTCTAATTTTACGTTTTCTAACTTTAGGACTATTTTCGCTCTTATAAATCCTAAGTGGGCACAAAAGGGCTATTGAGTGAAGCACATGACTGCATTATTTTACAGGGATTAGTCCAAGACCCAGTGGAAACAAAAAAGATTAATAAAACTTTTTGCTTATTAATGTAAAGATCTCTTCTCTTCTCTTCTCTTCTCTTCTCTTCTCTTCTCTTCTCTTCTCTTCCTAATGAGAAGGCTGGAGGTTCACACTAGAGGCCAGTAGAGCAACAGTCATGCAACTTTGGACTAACAAGCTGAAGGCTTGTCATAGACACCCCCACCTGAAGTGAACTGTAGTAAGCCAAGCAGCATTTGTGTGTGTGTGTGTGGGTTGAGCTTGGCTCTGAGTGTCAGCTGATGTTTCACATTAAGGCCGCACAGAGACACAAGCCCCCCTCAGCCCTCTGTCCAAACTGTCACATGGCAATCTGAGAGCAATCAGACCCGGAGAAGGCCACATGTTCTCTTTGAGCACCAGTGCTACGCTTGTCTTCCTGTTGCAGGTACACGCTGACAGCCACAAACGCTGCCTGATTAGCCTGCTTCCTCCAGGTTTTTCTTTTCCTCAGGGCCAAATAATGGCAGGCCTTGGAAATAATTGCTCACAATGAGCGAGGCGCCAGCACAGAGCTTTAATATCTCTGTCCTTCACTACCGTGTTTTTCCACTAACACTCTCGCAGCTCCTCAGCCATTTAATCTCATTGGCCTTAATGGAACTCCACAGAAATGTCAGTCAAGCGAGTTGCCGGGTGCCAGGAGTCAGTTGAAGATGGCTTTGCAGACATAGAAAAGGGGGAGAATTGTTATTGTTTGTTTACTTTCCAATGGCATGCATTTGGATGGATTTATTCAGTGAGCTGACCACAGGCTAGAGGTGATTTACTTGGATTATTCCCAGACTCCCTCATCGGGACTCTGACTGACAAACAGGGAGCAAAGTCAACTTTAATACTAGTTAAGCCAGGTTGTCTTATGAATCGGAACCTTTTTTTTTCCCTCCCCCATCTTTTCTGGCTTAATATAGTACCAGTGAGTGTACTGCAGCAGAAACAACTTGAAAACTTATCCACAAAACTAACTCGACCTTGCTTTCTGGAAATCTCTCTCTGAGGGTTCTTTGTTTGTCCAGGGGTTTACAGGTTTACAGATGTTGGCCTTTTTCCAGAAAGGTCAGTGTCACATGTGGCTGTCATGGGTTCTGACAACTCTCTCTAGAAGGGATAGTTCACTCCAAAATGAAAATAGTCATTATTTACTCACCCTCTTGTCAAAAGAAGAGTCTTAATGTAGTTGTTTTGCATACAACAACAGATAAAGTTTGTAAAAAGTGTTTGTTTGATTGATTGATTGATTCATTCATTGTAAATTTTAATGTGTTTTTGCAATATTTGGAGGGACGTATGCTGAAAAAAACGTTTTCTAAATAATCTTTGACAAATTATGTAAAAATTGTTAAAAAAAAAAAAAACATATTACACTAAACTAGATAATTACATTTTATTCCACATTAATTTTTCTGTATATAATTATATTTTTATGAAAAATACTGGTTACTCCAATTGACACAAACCAGTTACACCACCTGACCATGTTGCTTCTACAGCCAAAGGCCATTGTTTGTTAAACAAATTGACACTGAAAATCAAGCATGACAGTCAACAAGTTAAGCTAAAGTGGTTTCAGTGCTGAAAAACAACATCTGGCAACAAGAAATCATCATAGTAATTAACAGTGAAATCATGTCTCTATATTTTACAGTTAAAGGGTTAGTTTACCCAAAAATGAAATTTCTGTCATTAATTACTCACCCTCATGTCGTTCCACACCCATAAGACCTTAGTTCATCTTCAGAACACAAATTAAGATATTTTTGATAAAATCTGAGAGCTTTTTTTTTTTATTTCCCATAGAAAGCAACGAAATTACCACTTTCAAGGTCCAGAAAGGTACTAAAGACATCGTTAAAACAGTCATGTGACTGCAGTGGTTCAACCTTAATGTTATGAAGTGACGAGAATACTTTTTGTGTGCAAAAACAAAACAAAAATATCAACTTTATTCAACAATTTTGTCTCTTCTCTGTTATTCTCCTATGCTGTTGATGTTGTAAACACAGTGCAGCACCTCCAGGTTCTACGTCAGAACACCAGCTCATTATTGGCCAGCTCCTGCATCAGCATCACATGCATACGTCGTGCTGATTCGGACGTAAACACAGAAGCCTTCACTGTGCTTACTGCGTCACCTGCGTAAGGATAACGACAGGGAAGAAAAGAGATTGTTGAATTAAGTTGCTATTTTTGTTTTGTTTTTGGTTGAACTAACCCTTTAAGGAACAATATCTGATAACAAGAAATCCTCAAAGTGATGAACAGTGAACTCACGTCTCATATTGTAATTACAGTTAAGAAAACAATATCTGATAGCAGGATCAGAATTCACTTGTGCTCTGTGATGAGCCACTGTTTCCTTGCTTGAAACTATATCAATTCATCTATTGGGGGAAAAGAGGCTCTGTTATGTCGTATTAATTATAAAATATTAGAAATTTAATGAATTGTATTTTACAGATGTAAATTGTAGTCTTTGGTTAAATGCACAATATGTAAGATTTTTGGATTAAAATATCTAAAAACCACTAGTACAATGTTATATATTTTGTTGACTTGTGTACCTATATTATCCCAAATGTTTCCAAAAATGTTTTAAATCTAGAGAAATAAGAAATTATAACCAGGACACGAGACGTGTTGGTGCGTCGCCTATCAATGACATTATACCAGCGTTAACCTCAGTTTCTGGTTTTATTTTGTAGAAACCATGGAAACACCAAAGACGCTTTAATATATTATGTGTTTTATTAGATAGGTGAGCAACTGTTTGGATACATTCATCGACAGAAAACTAATCATGTTATATAGCTCAAAACAGTAAGTCTTAATGTTTAAATCTAATTCTCTTGATTTACTGCGAATACCATGTTTTAATATGCCTAATATGGATCTAGCTTACTGCAATGTGCAACAAGTGTCTCATAGCAGCCACCGAGCGAACACACAGTGTAGCATTATAACAACTTTCAACAAACAGATGTGTCTAATATGATAAAACAGCACTGCTTTATCCCACATACGCTTGACCTGAAGAAGCAGAAGCGGCATCTGCAGCATAATAAAAGCTCCGCTGTTCTCGAGACGTGTGTCGCACTTGTCTCTCATTAGCGATCGCTCCATGATATTATATATTGCTTAAAATTTTAAGTGAATAGAAATATAGATTAAAGCTAAACATTTCAAAAACATTGTTGGGCAACAATTATTTTATCCTAGACTTACAGAGCTTTAATAATAAATTTGTGGATAAAGCACCACTTTCTCAAAAAAATAAAACAATGATCATTTGAAAATAGTTCCAAATAGTAGGTTAGTTTATATTACATCTTTAATCAGCATCATAAACTAGTGAATCTTAAGTACAGTATCCACACCGATGTGGTGACTGACAGCAAACATTAGATTCATCCATGCTGAGGATCCGTGCCAATGCACAACCCTTGTAAAGATGATAATTCCGCAAATAACTGTAATTGCAGGTTTCAAACAGAGATGGCGACAATGAGGCAAAACTGAGGGAAGACAGCAGCTTTAAGTTTTGAGTGAACGATTCCTTACTGATAAAGTAAACTGGCTGTCAAACCAGTCATTTGTTCAGATGTTCAAATGTTTTATCTTCATCTCTGACCCTGTCCCTTCTTTTAACCTTAAAATTAACCCTTAAAATCCTAACACCATTTCAACCCAAAATCTAACTCAAAATGATTATAGAACCAGGTCTTAAACCATATCCTCAGCCATAGCTTTTAATTGATGGTCATTCATGACATCTCATTGTGAGATGAGATCAACTAATCAGATTCCATTCACGGTGTTTTGCAGGATAGTCCACATATCTCTACAGGCATCACCACTTTAATAGTGCTTCACAGCAGTATTAACAATCATGTTGGATGTTTGTATTTGCTGCTTTGTGTTCGTATCTTACAAGGTTACACCTTGTTATTGATGTTCCTGCCTAAATATGCTTTTATTGCAGTGGCCTCCTTTATTGGTGCCGGCTGTGTTTTCTGTAGCCATCTCTACTGTGAACTCAGTTTTTGTTGTCTTTTCAAACAATATTATAATCATGGGAAGATGTGGACTCATAAGTAACACAGAAATACAGGGTACAAAACCCACAGTGCGTAATTGTGTTTGAAAATAGTCAGGTGCTCCATTTTTGTCGCAGATGCAAAGAGGAGACAATGGCGCCCTGAAAAAGGGGCAGAGAGCACGTGTCTGTTTGAGAAGTGTGAGAGGAGCGAGTGAGTCACACAAAAGCTTGTTTGTGGATGTCGCAGCAACAATGCGGTCGCGCTGAGTGTATTCAGGCATACAGGGATGCACAGAGACAGCTTGTTTGTGAACGGAAAATGAGACTACCCACATTCTGCGAACACCAAACCGCGTACACAACTCCAGGCTCTCTGTGGTGCTTTGTTAAACCCACATAGTGATGAAGTCTTATAATTAGCCCGTTCCTCCAAGACAAAAAGCGAGCTGTTTTTGTTTTTGCCCCCGACCTTTTGAGGTGTCTTTTTTTTTTTTTCCAGGTTGCTGTTGTCATAGCATTTGTCAGGAGCTTTTTCCTTGCTGTTGTATTTCAGACTGATATAAAAAGAAATGGAGGACATCAGATTGTGCCAAAATACTGGCTAATGTGGCTCTTTTCACAGCTCTTCCTATCTAGGTTACATGCAAGAACATCCCCTTCTTGTTCATTCATTAGCCCACCATAACATCAGTCCTACTTCACATCATAAAAATGAGTGTTAGGTTCATTAATCTGTTTCAAAACCTTGTGAGCTGCCTACCTAGTCAGCATTTTAAAAGTGCACGCAGTAATTTTTTGATTATTTTTAAATGTGATATTTTCAGTCAACTATTAATGATAATTTAGTGAGTGAAATGTTCAGTAACAAGGTGGTTACCAAGATGGTCATGTGATCTCAACATGTCGGTCATCACAAGGTGTTGCACTCGGAAAATGAACCAGCTTTTATTCAGCTACCGATATGATTAAGTTATTATCTGATAAGAAGTACCAGTTCATTTCGATAAGTACTATTAATTTCTTTAGGTATAGTTTTTTTAATGACTTAGCATCTTTAAAGGTCCCCTATTATGCCCCTTTTTTAAGATGTAATTAAAGTCTCAGGTGTCCCCAGACTGTGTCTGTGAAGTTTCAGCTTAAAATACCTCACAGATCATTTATAAATCCATGTTGTAAATACCCATTTCTGACTACAGTCAAGAACAGGCTGTTTTCATGCGTGTGCCTTTAAATGCAAATGAGCTGCTGTGCCCCGCCCCCTCTCTACGATCATAGTTCCTGCCTCAATCGGATTCTCTGCCAATTATTAACAAGACATGCTTTGGCTTTGATTTATCATCTATATCGCGAACACTATGCGGATAGCATAGTTTTTCTTTCATCATTAAAGTTTATTATTTTCACGCGTTTTAAAGCTGTATCAGTTTATGGATCGTTTTCTGAGCGCACTTATCTGAAGCACACTCACACAGACAGCTGTCAGACGTCAAGTCTCGTGAGTAACTTCTCTTTCACATTTTTTGTTTTGTTTAAACTGTCATATAGACCCAAGTTTCTGTCAAAAACACACACAGTTCACATAAACAGTCAGTTATGTCTGTGAATGTAAATAGCAGGCAACGTTACAGAAATCGTATGTGTATATTAGATCTGTGGCGCATTCTCTTCAAAAATAAAACTAATCCACTGCGTTCAGCGGCTCAGATGTCAGTAAATGAAGACTGTTATGTTCACTCTTACATCCAACAACAAAACATCTCAATTACTTATCAGACATTGTTGTCGCTACAGCTGCTCGACCGCGGAGAAAATGGCGGACAGCGTACAACTCGCTGAGGGCGGAAACCATGGTAATACATGACTGTCAATCAGCGGCCGTGGGCGGGGCATGACTGATGTGACGTCACATTACTCAGAATCAAAACGGCTTGTCTAATGAGACTGCTTTGGTTTAATGGGGATTTTAAAAAAAGGAGTGGGTGGATTTTTATCATTGTGGGGTGGTTATGTTCACACACTAACACACATTTATATCCAAACACCTTGTAAAAGTGGATTTAGCATAATAGGTGACCATCATAGCCATCCTCCAGACATGAAGATGTGCTAATTTACCCTATTTTGGCAATTATAAAATACATTGCAAAAGAAGAAAAATCATTAAAGATGGTGAATGTAGTTAAAGGTGGTGTAAGCGATATTTCAGAAACACTGGAATTTAGTCAGACCGACACCCCAGCAAACAACAAACGTGTAGCCAATGAGCATTAGGAGGCGTATGATGGTCGAGGAGAGGGAATGAGCAAGAAGGAGATTTGAAGAGAGACTGCAGAAAGAGAGATGAGACACAATATAAAAGAGAAAAGTTCAGAAGAATATCAGTGGAATGAAGGGGTTATGACTGGGCAAGATCTTCCGCGTTAATATTAGAAAAGCTTTACAGCGCTGGAGAGAGCTAAGCGGGAAGGCCTGAAAATTATACAAAATCAACTCTGGAAAGTGGGATGGCCTTATTCAAGTGTGCAATTAGTATACTTTTTAAACTAAAAATAAGAAAGTATACTTTCAGCCTACTTTTTATGTACTTCTCAGAAATATCAGAAATATACTTAAAATTACACTTAAGCATACTTTACTTTTACTGACAGAAAAGTAAGTATATTTGGCCTATACTTGAACTCCAATATTTTGATTGAGATATACTTAAGTATTTTAAGTATAATTAAGTAGTCTATGCATACTTAGCTTGCAGTTGTTTACTCTTTTGAGTAGCTTATTAAATAGAGCTGCACGATTAATCGTAAAAAGATCGCAATCTCGATTCACACACCCACATGATCTTATTTTATTAAATGACAAAGATTCGCCCGTGTCTTTTAAACCTTTGACAAAATCACACCGGAACATTCAAATCTGTGTTTGTCCTGCCGCGCTAATCCAGAGAGAGCTTTTTTGAACCACACAGTAGTTATTTCTGTGTTACAAATATTCAAATGATCACAGAAGTACTGAGAAAAAAGTTTACAGTTAGGACATAAACACTGTTGTGTACGATAGCGATCAAAATAGAGCAAACCACAATTTTAAACTAACTTGGCACTTCAAATAACGGTTGAATAAATTACATCAGTACGTCACTGGGTGGCAAAAAAGTGACTGTTAAAAAATGTATTTGTCATTGAATCATTCATTCAAAAAATCTGTTCATCCAATAATGAAACATTTATTTATTAATGAGTCATTGAATTCATTCAAACCCATTTTTTTAAATAGTTCATTCAAGGTAAATATTTTTTCCAGCAATTAATATTTTGTCAGAACTATTTTTGTTATTTTGTTTAGTTGTCTTTTTAGAATTGTGGGAGAATCGCGATCTCTATTTGAAACCAAAAAATCGTGATTATCATTTTAACCAGAATCGTGCAACTCTACTATTAAATACTTTTTTTTCCCACATAGTTTTACATATTGTCTCATAAACTTACATTGTTTGAAAATATTGATAAAGAAAACAGATATGTTCCTAATTCTAATTATGTGAAATTTTGTGTAGTCCACTGCAGTGTAAATAGGTCAAGATCACTTGAAGAAAACTTACAAGTATACTTGCAGTATAAAACTACTAAACTAGTGTTTACTGAGAGTATACTTCAAAGTGTACTTTCATAAACTTAAAAATGTGCTACAAGTAATTATCTAGTCATTAAACCTATAAGTTCACTTGTAGTATAGTGGCAGTAGGCTAACAATGAAAAGCATAGTTGTAAACTAATTGTGTACTAAAAGTTTACTAATGTTACACTAAAAATATACTTAAAAGTATACTTTTATATTCTAAAAAGTGGGTCAATTTAGGCCCAAGAACTATTGAAATAGTACACTTACTACTAAGGATACTACTAGAACATTGATATTAGTATACTTACTACTTAAATATATACTATATATTTAATATATTTACTATATATTAAATACTATATATTTCAACTTTAAGTATACTGAATAAAATGAAGTTGAAGTATTATTATTAGTATTTATTTTAGCACAGGTTTCTTATTATTATCAGTGTTGAAAGCATTTTTTTGTGGAAACCGTCATACATTTTTTAAAAGATTTTTTGATTAATAGAAAATTCAAAAGAACAACATTAATTTGAAATAGAAAGCTTTTGTAGCATTATAAATGTCTTCACTGTCACTTTTGATCAATTTAATACATTTTTTCTGAATAAAAGTATTAATTTTTTATCATGCTAGCACACTAAAGAAAAGAAGTGTTAACTAATAGCGTTATAAAAAAAGAACAAAGATTGATGCAACTTGTGTTCAGATCTCTGTGATCTTGAATAAGACATGAATGTATTTTTATACACCCAGTGCTAATTGTCACATTCCTTCCAACAATAGAGAAA
The DNA here is from genome assembly GCF_019924925.1 of Ctenopharyngodon idella. Classification (NCBI taxonomy): domain Eukaryota; kingdom Metazoa; phylum Chordata; class Actinopteri; order Cypriniformes; family Xenocyprididae; genus Ctenopharyngodon; species Ctenopharyngodon idella. The sequence goes on along the minus strand of NC_067235.1, from coordinate 20,193,784 downwards.
ATTCTCAATTTTTTTAAGTGACGCTTTTAGCTGAGAGTCTTGTGTAAAAATCATGATGAGGGGAATTGCCTGGGATTCGCCACAGGTACAACAGATGATCATTTGTCTCAGATGATACACTCTGTCACAAATGGTTAAGCATTAACTGGTTTCAAGGGGGCTTCTAAATGGAGCGGACAGAATTAGAAGGGGCTTTCATTGATTGCAATCAGAGGGACTTCGGGGGAGATTGCTGGCTCTCTAAGTGGAGGAGACACTGTGGAGAAATGGTTTGGAGGTTCAGGGAGGGTAAAGCGCTGTACTGAGAACAGCGTGCGTGTGGCACAGAGAGAAAAACAACACTGATTATCCATAAGACGTGAGGCAGGGTGCTGATGGCAGAGATGCCGGAGGCCTGATTGAGTGATTTACGTGGCTGGCAGCCAGAGAGATGGAGGTACATGCTGGGCACAGGTGGCACGATTAGCCTGTGCATGACTCAGCACAGCGACATCTGCTGGCCATCGATAGAACTTACGTTGCTTAAAACAATAGCTTAACCCAGCCTAAGCTGTTTTTTCTGGTTTGGTTGACTGGTTTAAGAGTGCTTTGTACACTTTGCAGCTAAACACCAGCTTGGCCAGGCTTGAAGCCCACTTTGAACCAGCTTAAACTGCTTCTCTTCATGTTTCTGAAGATACCTGAAGTTATTTCACTCTTAATTCAAATTCAGATTGTAAAACAGTACATATTTTGTTCAGGAATAAGACTAAGAATAAGAATACCTTTTGGGCTTACTATTGACAAATAGATGCACTTGTGATTGGTTTATATATATATATTTTTTTTAAAAAGTCCAGTCAAGCAAGATTTAAATGCATGACCTCTCTCTTTTAAACCAAGAAATATTCCACTCAACCCCAACAGCTCAGATGATGGTATAGAGATAAGGCACTCTACCCCTCTAAGGTTGAATTCTAGTAACGCCCCTGGTTTGGTCCAAAGTGATGGTGATTGGAGTGAAAGGAAAGCTGCTGTCACAGGCAGAGGGCTGGAGTGTAAATCTGTTGAGAGGAACTGAGAGGTAAGGACACATGCATTAGGACAAGACAGGCTGTCCCTCCATTGGGGGCTGGGGGGGGAGACAGAGAGTGATGTTCAACCATGGGAGATTGATGAGCTGTCTCTACTTTAGCAATTGCATAGGTCACAGGAGAAGAACGGAATGGTGTCATTCTCTCTCTCCCTCTGTTTCTGTCGCTCTTTCTTTATCGTGCTTCTCTCTTTATGTTCAACTATGTATCA